>NC_087216.1:39253326-39288326 GCF_015104395.2 Macrobrachium nipponense
GTATCTACCTGAATGTGACAAGTATAAAATGGTATTAATAGTAGTATTGGAGAACATTTAATCAATTATCTGTAAAAAGCAGGGTTACGTATAATTCCCATACAACCAAGAGCCGAGTCCAGATTGGAATAATACTTACAGACTTGAGGCCTGAAGCCCGGAAAAAAGACGTTCAAACTATCATGATGCTTTGAATAATCCCTGTAAACTTCATACGAACAGTACCACCTATGGACCCGAGAGCATTTTTGAAACAACACCTAAAGACCAGTTAGTCGTGCTTTGACTACCACTTACGGGATAGGTGATGTTCAGAATACTACCGGAAGTATTTCTAGAAATCATACCAGCCAATTTAATTGTGATGATAATACCTTGCGTGATGAATAAATATTCTCAAAATGATTCCATAAGTCATCTAACCATTTTCCATTAATGGTATTGTTCTGTGCCAATTACTTGTAGAAAATGAGGAAAATAAGTGTGATGGCGTGTTTTACAGCTCCTGTCAGGAAGATATGCCCACAATTATAAAGTCACAATATATGGATAACAACTGTTTTATTAACCATTATATCGTCCTGAATGGCCTATTACCTAAATCGATTTTCGGGGAATTTTTTTTATTTACAATCTTGAACTGCCCTTTTCAAAGTGATTTCTAAAGCTCACAAGATTCCTATAGTGAAATCCTAGCTAGAAGACTCCATCAATCGATGGGGATTGCAGAGCTAGAGGGAAGAGAATAAGGTGGTCTGATTAGGTGGGACTAAAGAATGAAACTGAAATGATGGGAATATTATTTCAATTGGTGTAATATGAGGTGGAGGGGGCGGGGGGGTGGGGGGTGTTGGCCGAGACGAGCAGTCCTGACTACAGGGGTGTTATGTAGCGTCCAAAAGATCGAAACTAGGCAACTTCATTCCGTGAGAGGGCGAATGGTTGTGGCAAAATACCTATACATAGCCTCATTTTATTTGTTTTCCTCATATTGCATGTTCCCATTTTCATTCATATCACGCTTATTTCCCAGTTGTACCTTACTTTAATAGAACCTGTATATTTGTCTTTTCATCGATGTTGACGAGCAACCAGAAGACACCATACCATGCACTCTCTGTAGGTCAACTGCAGGAAAACCATTTCACTCGCAATCTAATTTCTCTGAGCTATAGCTTCCATCTTAGTCCTTTCCTTCTAGTGGATGCGAATCGGTCTAGTTCATTGTCTCGAGACGCCCGCATGTATTAAAGCGACCAGAGTCCGTAAGGTCATTATTAACCCTACGTGGGAGGCAACGTCAAATGGGCAAATACAGCGGGCAAGAGGCGTGACTGGGAACCTTAAGAATTCCATTTGTCACTCTGGCACTGCCCAGTTTAGGAGCTTCGCCAAAGCGTAACATCAAGGTTCTCCTTCCTCGAAGGGAACACAGAGATGGATTACCAACTATAGTCCTTTCAAACGTGGAGGGATTCTTCTTGATCATGGCAGTTGGATCATCGGCATTACAAAGAAAATGATAACCTTGCAGCAGTAATACGACTGATACCTCTCCTATGGAGGCGGACAAGGATAGATACTGCCACCTTGGTGACCAGAAGTTTTGTCTCCTGGACTCTTCCAAGACCAATCCTTAAATACCACTGGAAAACGATCTCCTGTTGTATGTTTATCCCCACATTCCCAGTGGGTTTTTCTCTCTCTCTCTCTCTCTCTCTCTCTCTCTCTCTATATATTATATATATATATATATATATATATATATATATATATATATATATATGCTTGTAAAAATATAGCTATTTTTACAATAAAAAAAATTACTGTAAAATTTCCTTCTTCAATTTCAATTCTAATCCATGAATGTGATCTTGTCGAAGAGAATCTCTTGAAAGTTCTTAGTAATTAATGTTTTTTTTACGTGTGGAGGGGGGCGGGCGTTATGTATGGAATCATCAGTATTGTAAAGTGAGAATGAGGCTTCGTAAGAATGGGAGTTAAAACCCAGTGTCTGCTCCACATTCTGTTGCTCCTTGCAACCTATAAATTCTATATAATCCTTATTTTGGAAGAAAGGAGGGGATCGTCAAATACCTATATTCTTGAGGGGCTTCAATCTGATTTCCGTGGTGGTGGTGATATTTTTACTAAAATGGTTAAAGCAGATCTATAACCGGGCTAGAATCGTTACACATGAAAAAAAATTGAAGATATACATGGAATTTCATCATTATTATTCTTTCTATTACTTTCCTTGACGTGAAACAAACCAAGTGCCAGGAACGTGTCTCTAAAGCATATTTGAAATCTGTTTTAGCACTCGATGTAACTTCGATAATGTATGGTGAGTACCATTAAATAAGCCGATTTAATTGCATCTCTTCTAAACACTTCTTGCAAATATTCACTTTACAGTACATGAATATCTCAATACTAAAATTATGTATCTTTAAGTAACTTTGCTCTTTTAAGGTGACTGTTTTCAGTCTTAGTGAACTTAAATGACTGTTTGCGAAAGGCTGAAGCTTCTACATACATACACGTAATAATCAAAATTTACTTACGCCTTGTTTGAGAGTCAAGGTTTCTCTGGTTACAATATTTTTTTCGAATGTTTAATATAATTCTTTTAACAATAAACATTTTTCTTCGATTTTTTCTAGCCATAAACGAAAGAAATATTAGTAATTTCTCTTTGCCCAAAGAAAAAAATGCCTTTAACAGGTTTCCTCAATAAAATGTCACTAATGAATGTCCAACGTCTAAGGTGACTTAAAACATATAATGTGTAAATAAAGTAAATGAAAAAAAATTAGGGAAACGCAATGCCTTTACAAAAAAAAAATTAAAAAATAAAAACGTTGATTTATGAAAAGCTTTGGCAATTGAAGTAAAAGACTTTTATGGTTTTTTCCTAAGGATAAAAAACAGAAGAAAATGAATATGAGAACAGGATAAAATTGAAGAACATACCGGCTAATGATACGCAAATGTATTTATGAATAAATAAAACTACAAAATAATAAAATAAAACATTTAGAAGAAACCATACGCACGGATTTTACGTTCAAAGAAAGAAAAACGGAATTCCGAATTCCGAGAAAACGTTAAAACACTCGGGATCAGAAGTTACCCAAGTATAGATAACGATCGTCGAAACGCTTGGATGAAGAGCTGGCAGTGGAAACTCCCAATTCGGGTCCAATTACAGAAATACGCGCCAGCCCAGACGCCAGGTGAGGTACAGTGGTGTGGGAACGCACACACCCTCACCCAACCATACACAAAAATAAACACATACACACACACACACACACACACACACACACACATATATATATATATATATATATATATATATATATATATATATATATATATATATATATATATATATATATATATATATATATGTATGTATGTATGTATGTATGTATGTATGTGTGTATGTGTATGTTCGCTATAGGCGGCGGAACTACTGGACAGAATTGAACTAAAGTCGGACCATATATGTAGATTTTATTAGGTGACGTTTAACGGGTGCCGTTTTGATCCGTCCAGCCATGCTAACTTCTTTATCTTTATTCGTCGAGAAAAAAGAAAGCATTATTCTGGGAGATATTTTTCACGAGGATTCCAAATATGCTCTTGCTTTTCTTCTGCGATGAAAAATAACAATGATATTAGGGGATAGTTTTTAACCAGGTGCCATTTGATCCGAATATCCGGCCAAGCTAACTTCTTCAATATCACTTGTAACGAAAAGCTAACACTTTCTCTGCTGGAACATTTCACGAGGATTCCAAATATGCTCTTACTTTTCTTCTACGATGAAAAATAACGATGAGATTACGGTTCAAACAATGCTGGCCTACGGTTGCCAGCCGCCAGGCTCCGCCGGCTAGTATATCATATATATATAAATAAAATCATATCTGTAAATACTTATATACTATAAATACACACATACCGCATATGTATATGATTTAAAATTCGTTGAGGAGGCCTGCCCCCCAAACAAAGATACATAAATGTTCCATATTACAACCCTCCCCGAGAATCGTAGCAAGGATAAAATATTCATCTCTGTCACGTTCCCGAGAGAGGAACTTCAGTATTGGATACCCAAGACTGGGACATTCAGCCAACAGATGTTGTCACACAGTCAAGGGCACAAGACAGTCGTTGCAACCTGGAGGGTTTTCACCTGACATCAAGAACACATGGGTTTGTCTTGTATGTGAAATCCTTAGCCTGCAAAACATCGTTGCTAGTCTCCATGGAACATAAGGGTATGACCAAGATGATACTGATAACGTAATACTGCAAACCTTCTGATTTGCTTCAATATTTTTCCAAAGGGACTGCCGAAGATTTTTAATTTTCTGACCTACAAGAGGATTTATATCCCTACACTGCAGTAGGCATCTCCTGGGTTCTGGAAAATTGGCTGCTAACTTAGTAAGTTGATCAGCTTGCTCATTCCCAATCACCCCCAACTTGTCAAAGGAGCCCATCAGAAATTTACTCTTTACATCTTCATTTCACAAAGTGCAGCCATTCCAATATCTCTAAAATCAAGAGGGTGTAAAGAGTTAAAAGATTCTAAAGACTGAACAACACTTCTTGAATCACAATATATAATAAAATAACTATTTTCCTTCCGAGTTAAGATTTCCTTTAAAACCTTTA
This sequence comes from Macrobrachium nipponense, assembly GCF_015104395.2. Classification (NCBI taxonomy): domain Eukaryota; kingdom Metazoa; phylum Arthropoda; class Malacostraca; order Decapoda; family Palaemonidae; genus Macrobrachium; species Macrobrachium nipponense. Next base: position 39,258,022 of record NC_087216.1, read on the forward strand.
AAACTGCATACAGTTCTGCTGTAAAACAGATACAACAGATTATAATCTTTTGCTCTTTTCTACATCAGGTGCCTGCATGTGACTTTAAGCCATTCGTGAAAAATGCAACAGAGCTATGATTTGGGAGGAATTCTCTAAAAATACCGATTGCATTGCCTCACTGGACATTTCTGCTTTTTCTGAATTAAAATATCTACATCATTTTACCACTGGAAGATTCCAGGGTGGCTAACAGAAAATTTAGCTGATAAAACCTCCATTTCTGGCATGTTTATTAATGGACAATTATATTTTATACTCTAAAAGCAAATGGTTGGAAATGCTTTGGATGATTTTCACAGAATTGCCAATACCTTTAATTTATAATAAAAATGCTGGTTAGGGACTCAAGGACGCTTTGAAAGTTGTTCGATCTTCGATCCAGCAGGCGCTTGTAATACAGATCTCACAAGCGTCTACAAACATGCTCTGAGAAAGAGATGGCTTAAATGCTCCTGTAGCTAATCTTACTCCTGCATGAAGAATTGAATTAAGAATTTTAAGTTAATTTTGAGAAGACCATGGCTTTGTATAATCTCAAGTGTAAGTTTGGTCAGCACCCCACGAAGTGTGGGACACAACTTTCTGCACATTCATTGCTTTCAAGCATTTTGTCTTAATATATAAATCAGATGTTGAATCCAAGTCAGCTTGGATTCAACCATTGTTTCAGCAAACGCATGGAATTTTCTGCCCATTTGTCCATGTATGAACAGATCTGGTTCAAGAAGGAATCGTCTTATATGGCAAAATTGCATGGCTGCCCTTTAACTAGCTCACTTTACTATGGTATCAATGCAGAGATGAAGGTGGCGTTCAGCCACTGCCATCCTTTCCTTGTTGCTGCAAAAGATGTCGAAAGGTCAACTACCAAAAGAGTATATGTCACATCTAGGGGAACTATTTTTGATACCTCATTGATTGCTAAGGCAAACCAGGTTCCCCTTAGATCACTTCCTTGTGTCACTCCTCCTTGGTTGAATACATCTGACATTATTACTCCAACCTAAACTTGATATAGCCTTTAATAAAAAGAGGCAATTTCCCTCTAAGGTTACATTCATAAAGAACGCCCAGAATGTCATCTTCATTTGGTATCAAAAGTCTTCTCAAGATCAAAGAACACACTGACGTGATGCTTTTTGTTAGCAAAAATATCACATATTAAAGATTCCACTTGAATCAACACATCAGGTGTGGAGCGCATATTTCGAAAACCAAATTGAGCACCAGACAAATATTTACTGCACTCCAAGTACCACATCAGACATGTATTCACCGTTTTTTTCCGTACCCTTTCGCAGACAGGATGTCAGTGTGTTAACTCTGTCTTGAAAGGGTCTTTCTGTTGTTGCACAAATGGCAGTGTTTCTAACATCGCCCTTAGCTTAGGAAAGACATGTTCTCGATAAATTCTGTAAATAAACCTTAAAATGAACACTAGTATGCTTAATCGTTGAGAATATTATATCATCGAGCCCATATGCTTGTATTGTTCATTCCTTGACATATTAAAATAAAATCTACTTGTTCCATTAGCCTTTATTATTAACCAGGTGTCTGGTACTTTACAACCATTGATCTTGATAACTGGAGGCTGACAAGGAGTAAATTTGCCTGTTATTTTTCTAACTCTCCTCTAAAATAAGTTCAGAAGTGTTCCCGAATTCATTAATGATGTGAAAATTATCCAATAAGATTCCTTTTGCGCCCTTTTAATTTCCATGCAGAAATGAGCTCTTGATTTTCAAAATTCAATATGGTAATACTCACATTTTTAACTGTGATACCTAGTGAAAGCTGACCTCATAGTTCTATGAATTTCCTGGCATTTACCAGTCCACCAGGGAATTGGTCACCGGGTAAATAGGCCCGAAGTCCAAAGCATTGATTGGATACCAGCTGCAAATATAATTGTATGAAAAAAAAAAATCTAGAGCCTCATCAAGTGAGGGAAAGCTTCAGCCAAGTCATCAATAGAGCCGTGTTCCTGAAATGTTGCCTAATCTGCTGTACCAGCGTTCCATTAGGTACCTTGAAGATGGAAGATTTGGAGATACATTCATTACTATTGGAAAATGGTCGATGGTAAATCTATCAATTATCACTCTCTAATTGAAGTCGATAAGGCAGTCATCACTGCACATAGATAAGTCAACTCTGACAATGCGCCTGTTTGAATGAAAAAATGTGTAGACTCACCTGTGTTTACGATTTCCACATTTTCATTTTCTACAATGGAATACAGACGATTTCCTCTTTGAATGGTAACGATATCATCTTAAAGAGTGTTTCTACTATTCACTAAGTGGTAATTAGAGCATACTGAATATTTTCTTTGCAAATGGATCTGCACACCTAACACTTGCAGTGTAGACTGTATATTGATAGGACTTTGTCAGGTGTCATTATGAATATATAAAACTACACCCCCATGGCTGGCTTCCTTATAAGGGGGATGATAAATTGTATACTCTCACGGCCTCAGACACATCCATGGTCTCCTGCAAAGCCACATATACAGGAGACACTACTGATATGACCAGCCTTAGTTTTTTTTCCATTTACCTCTCAATTCCCGACAGTTCCACAGGAGAAAATGAGATAATTTTATGTAAGATTTTGAGGGTGTTAAACTGGAACTGCTTTTGAAAGATTTTATTTTCCTGCTTTGCTCCTGCTTTTTTTCGGATAGGAGACTAACTAATTATGGCTGCCTTCCATTAACATGTTGGTGATGGTTCTGCTTCCATGGAGGAGTAATCTTCTACAGATAACGAAGCCTTACTAATACCATGGGTGTTGGGCACTTTTGATGGCATCTTCATTACAAAAGAATTTAAGCTCAGGAGCACCAGACAAAACTGTTGCTGGCACAACTGATGCATCCTATGAAGCAATAGGAGCAAAAGGCACAGCTGTTGTAGGCTCAAGAGAGGCATATGCCCTGGATATGGATAGTGAGGTCTCCAAAGAGACAGGAGTACCAGCTATGGCTGACACAGACACTGAAAAGGCCAACACACCAGGTATGACTGGTTTAGCTTCCAGAGAGGCAGGAGTGCCATTCATATTTGGTACAGCCTCTGTAGAGGCAAGAGTGCTAGAGACAACTGGCACAGCTTTGAGAGAGGCAAGAGCACCTGAAATTACTGGTGCAGCCTTCAAAGAGGTTAGACTGCCAGAAATTAGTGGGCCAGCCTCCGAAGAGGCACGAGTACTGGTCTTCCTTTTACATTACTAAGGCAGCACTACTTGTAGCATTTACTTTTCTTCCTTGGTTAGCAGCAATATAAAAACTATATTCCTCGTCTAAAATACTGGCTTAATACCTTCTCTTTAACCTCTGTAAATGCTACGAATTTCTTAATGTCTGGATTTCTTTTTACACGAGATACACACCATATTTTTGTGAAGAGGATAGATAGTTATCTCCACAACATATACATTTTACTTCTTTATAACACACGCCATGCTCTGGTTCACTACACTTAACACACGTGGTAGACTTGCCTTGTAGCGTCTGCCTACATGATCCTAATATATGGCCATATTCTTGACAATAAAAACATCTCCTCAGTCTTGGGATATATTGTTTAACCTTAAAACGTCACAATTTGGGTGTCACAATTAGAATCTTCCACATTAAAGGTCAACTCCTTATCATATGAGGTTGAAAATATCCCTGGTCCTATTTATCATACATTTCTGGTCAATTTCCCGATGCTTCATAAGGTTCCAGTGCATTCAAACACAGGTTCTCTGAAGAGAGTGCAGAGGTCGTCATCTGCATCAAAAGGATATCATTAAAGGGTCCAGGGGTACTTTGTACTTTATTCCTACTCATAAAGATCGGACCGAAAGACAAAATATTAAGTAAACCTGAAAATTTCTAAAAGATATCATCAGCCTTTCATGGAGTTTATTCTTCCACCAATGGCACTAGTCTCAAATGAAAGACGAACCCACTTGTTGGGTCTAAGAGTATTACAGGAATACAATCATTCCCACCCTAATCATGTTATAAGCAAACCGGACAGATTACCGAGAGTCCTATCCCCAGAACCAGACCACCTATGTAATCAATGGCCCAACTCTGCAGAATAGTTCTGCCCTTCACCTATCAATGTGATATCTCTCAGGTCCAAACATTATTGGGCAGTTGATGATCCTACCACAGTTCCTACGAATAACTTCGGATATAACACCACTCCCAGGTACGATATCTTATCCTTCATCAGGTAGTATAATTTTTTCCAGAAGTGGAAGATTCCACATGAATTAACCCAAATCAATAAGTAACAGTGCATAGGACTGTTGGACTCGAACCTGGGAACAAATTCCAGGATTCAAGAGCCCCTCACCACGTCAAGTTGGTCCCAAGTCGGGGGGATTCGAGCCGATGACTTTTGGCTTTTTATAGAGAGGTAGTACAGTTACAAAATTACCATGATGAATATTAACTTTCATCTCTATTGATAACCGGATGGATAGATCCCTGTTTCCTCTGTATAAAAACCGAAATGCAAAGGTTCGAATCTTGACTGGGATAAGTGCACTTACCAGGCATAATTCACACTGAATGCAAACTATTCCCAAGTTCGTGTAAAAACGATATCAAAGGTATTTCAAGCATAATCCTAGTAAGAATGTACAAATACAATTTTTATACTTGAACTCACAAACACAAACACATACACGCATTGGTACGTCAGGTGGCAGCCTGCCTGGGTAAAAGCTCTGGTACAGAAGTACTTATAATCATAGGTCCTAACTTCTTTTATAACCTATGTAGGTCAACTGTTAGCGCCCTGGCCTTCTATGTGGGAATTCGTGGTTTGATTCCGTTCTGAGTAAAAAAAATATATATATGTTATTATATGAGAGTGCAAGTATAAACTTCGTATATATACTCTCTAAGAATAAACTACAAATAACCTTAATATCGTGTTTACATGAATCTGGGAACAGATTAACCAATATATATATATATATTATATATATATATATATATATATATATATATATATATATATATATATATATATATATATCTGACTCACATCGAGACCGAAGACGGTCATTCGAATGAAAGACCAAGGCGCTAGAAATTGACTCCTATCAGTCATTTGAAAGACCCGGGTTCGGTATCGATGCGAGACACAAATGCCAAGTACGGAAAGGTCCTTGGTGAAATTCCAACTTTGCATATATCTCCTGAATTTTGTCTTCCGCGATTTCCACTCATCTCCAGGCTTACTTTTCACTGTTCTTGTGTGTAAAGTATTAAGCTTGGGTCTGCCGATTCTTAAGGCACCCACAGGGGCCATTCTAACACTATGAGGTAATTCTTCCTTAAATTTCTACCTCATCCATTCACGGATTTTCCGTAATTCACGTAATTCAAAACTTTTCTTTCATGTACTTTTCAACAAAATATCAAGCTAAAATATTTCTTAAGGATCAAACGAGTTGAACCGCGCAAAAATTACTCTAAGCAATTCATCTCAGAGCATTCCACAACCCATCCCCCACATCCCCCCGCCACCCACCTTTTTTTTAAGTTTATTAGGATTCCAGATGCACACTTCTCTTTCATACAGTAAGGTTATTTCAATTCTCTCTATTAATTTCAATAATTTTCTCATGTCATACTAATTTCCACAAAGACTCTACTAAAAGTTTACAGAGATCTTGCTACCTTTCTTGCTCTGCATATTTGTTATGTAATTCACATTATTTCTCCTGCCACTATCAAACAATTTACTCTGTAATACTTAAATGAAATCAGACATTTACATTATTGAGAGAGAGAGAGAGAGAGAGAGAGAGAGAGAGAGAGAGAGAGAGAGAGAGAGAGAGAGAGAATTATTCTTTCGTTTCACAGACAAATAACAAAAGCATTACACACACACACAGACACACGCAATAATATATATATATATATATATATATATAATATATATATATATATATATAATTAAATATATAATATATATATTATATATATATACATCGAGCTACAAATGTCCTTTAATATCCAATTCGCGTCTACCTCGGAATTAATATATTTTTTATATATGTTAACCGAGGGAAATTTTCTAGTTAATAATAATTCTTCCTCTCGTGGGTTCGAACCAGTGCCCAGAGGGCTGAGGAGAAATCAGGAGTCCAGTGACATTATCGACTCGGCCAACAATTGAGGTTATAAGTTGATACCGACTCCGACCTTACAAATGACTGTCGAACTCAGGTATTTCTCCTCAGCCCTCGGGGCGTTGGGTCGAACCCACGAGAGGACGAAATTATCACATCAAAAATGAAAAATTCCCCATTCGGTTAACATATATGAAAATATATTAATTCCGAGGTAGATAGAATTGGATATTAAAGAACATTTGCAACTTCGATGTATTTATATGAATCACGGTGATGTGATAAAATTCATATATAAATATATATATACATACATAACATATATATATATATATACATATATATCTATATATATATATCTATATAGATATATATATCATATCGATACATTCATTATTATATATATTATATAATATATATATAATTATATATTATTATTATATATATAGTATATAGATATATATATATATATATATATATATATTATATATATATATCTATATATATTCTATATATATTAGTATATATATATTATATATATTCTAATATATTAATAATATATATATATATATATATGATATATTATATAGAATATATATATAATATAATTATATATATATATATATATATATATCAATTATTATCTATATATAGATATACGTATATATATATATGAATAACTTGATCACGAAGTATATAAAACGTGATGCTATGTATAAATAAAGGTTTTTTTTGCTACGAAGGAAAAAAATGAAAAAACGAGTTGGCCCGAGTACTTTCGGTCCTATTCGGACCCTTTACTGAGGCATACTGATTTTACAAAGAACACCCATAGTTCAAAAGAAGGCTTAATATACAAACTGACACTACCAAATTAGCCATAAGGGCGATTTTCACTCTACAGAGAGGAGGAGGAGTCATAGGCTAGCCACACCTTGAAGGATACCCGCGGTAAACAAGTGATTCTTCCAGAAAAACAGTACATTTTGAAAACAACACGGGAGCATATACAATTTAATATCATCAATTTTTACACAAATTTTCCCAACAAAAATTATTATTAATGAAAAGACGAAAGAAAATATAAATATATATATATATCCAAGCAAGAGAAAGAGGGAGAGAAAATATCGAACCAGAGAGAGAGAGAGAGAGAGAGAGAGAGAGAGAGAGAGAGAGAGAATTAATATCTATATACATGTGGGACTAATTTATTAGTTGTTCATTTATTTTGAGGTCCTTCATAAACATCTTACAAATATATGGGTCCAAATGGTACATTCCCATACTAAGATTTAGGTTGTTTTTATTAGTGATTTGTATAATTGCCGATTCCAGTAAATTTCTTGAAACATAATAATTAGATCTAGCAATTACCGAGGTATCACCCCAATTAATACAATGAGATTTTTCACTCAGATGGATAAACAGTGCATTTGAAGTCTGGGCTGTTCTAACGCCTGTGGTGTTTGCATATGGTAACACTGCGTCCTAGGTTTAGATAGTTGCATTCAGCTTACATACAGCAATAACAACAATATGCTATTTCGAATATTAACGGTGTAATTCGCATACAGTACATTATTAAAACACTTTTCAGTTGCAAATGTACACCCAGATATCCTTTTATTCACCTAAAACTTACACATAGCGAACCTATCTATAAAGCCCGGGACGCAGTGTTACCATGCGCGAACACCACAGGCGGGCGGACAGATGGAAAAAAACAGAGTATAGTGTAAGGTAGTGATAATAATGAAAGTGAACAGAAAGCATATATCAAAAAGGACTAGGCGATATACTATAACTATACAGCATGAGACCTCTGGATTAGATCATTGGCATCCTGTGCTGTACGATACCTTAAGCCTCTATAAGTCGATTTGTACCCTTAAGAACCAATTCGTACATCCCACGTACGTTCTGTGATCTATATAAAATAATGGATGAGAACCAATAGCTAAGAGAATTCTCTGATATTAATTTTACACGTAACAAAGTGAAACTCGCAAAAAATCTAATTTTCGGAGCAGTCAGCACTGGTAAGGAAACTCTCTCAATCCACGTGTCTCCGAGTTGTTCGCAGTAAAGAATAATTAGATAACAGTTTTATTTTGGCCGTGACCTCTCCTCATTATATATATATATATATATATATATAGATATATATATATATATATACACGAATATAATATATAAATAATATTATAAATGAACTATATATATATTCATATATAAACTATATATTATATATTATGGATATATATAGATATACTATATATTTATATGTATGTATGTAATATACGTATATATATAATAAATAATATATTAAATAAATTATGTATATATATATATATATATATATATATATATATGTATATACGTATAAACATACTCATATAAATAGATTATATAGTATATATATTTATATATATTATATATATATATATGTAATATATATATATATGTGTATGTGTGATTAAGATATTCGCATCTGTGGAACAAAGAAGATCGTAGGAAATCCAAGATCTTCGAAAATTGGAGGAAACAACCTGAATAAATTTAGCAGTATTCTAATCTCTTAAAGTGCTTGAACTGAGACCGATTTGAGGAAGATAAGGAGTCATACCAGTATGATACTCTCATCCCAGAGTAAAAAGATCTAGTTACTTCCTCTCAATGAATAACACATTACTTGCGAAGCGTAAAAATTTAATGAGCGTAATTTCTTCGGGAATAGATCTATACCCTTTACTGTAATTGCTTTATTCGAGGGCATGTGATAAGATCCAAGTAGCAATTCTCTTCCCTCGTAATATTAATGGTTCCTAAGTAATTGAATTCATGAATACGGAATGAGCTAGATGGCTCTCGGGAAGCGTGCATGCGTCTGGCAGCGCCGGGCATGAACTTGACGGCTCCAGGGAAACGCTCACACGTCTGGCAGCGCGGAGCAGGATGCGACGGAATATTTGATAAGAATATTTTATTGAATTGGGCGCCCTATTTGCAGCTGTTGCATTAAATGATTGTCACTATTGGATTGACAGTATCAGCGTGAAATGGTCATCGGATTCAATTATGTTACTGAAGTTATTAGCGCTGTCATCGTCTCAAGGCTCGACCGAGTGAGCTCATTTGTGAAAAGAATTATCGAGGGGAGCTAATATTATTTGCAATTGAGACGAACAAAGAAGACGTTGACGTGAATCGAAGAATGATGGAAGTTCTTACGATAACATAAATTTTAAAAATATGACTAAAATTATGATTTAATCAGGCAAGCAGGTCAAACGAGCACTTGCCAACAAAGACGTTATCTGGATAAATAATATAAAAGAACCTGATCAACCTGGTGGACCCGACACATGGAGCAGAAAAGATATATTGTACATATATCACTTTAGAAGCTATTAGGATAAAATATAAAATATAGGCAAAAGGCCAAGCGCTGGGACCTATGAGGTCACTCAGGGCTGGAAGGGAAATTCAGAATAAAAAGGCTTGAAAAGCTGTAGCAGGAGGAAAACCTCAAAGCAGTTGCAATATAAAACAATTGGTAAAAAAGGGTAGAAATTAATATGAGAGGAAGAGACTATGAATGGAGGTATAGCAAAACGAATGAAGGGGTTACAGCCAGGGTTCGACAGAACTGACAACACTTAACCCCTTACGGAGTTTGGAACAATAAAAGACCAGATGTAGGCCTAACCTGGTCTTAATAAACGTCTATAAAAAGTAACCATCTTACCCTAACACTAATTATTTGCGTAAAAGGTTATGTAAAACACTGTTGAATAACGGAACTGAATATTAAACTCAAGGAGGTGAAACATAAACCATTATACCGACACTATCAACAGACTTGAAAATGAGAATTGTGCGGTTATGTAGGCATCTGCTGACATTGTACACATGGATCATGCTAATTAAAGTGTCTTCAACTTGCATAAATTGTGAACCACAGAAAGGAAGTTGAGTTTTCATAACTCAAATGATCAGTAAAGTGCGTTGTGGCAGTAGACGAGCACACTAGGACAACTGACACACTTTCAATCCTCAATCTACGTAAATATTCACGTTGATTTCTGGTTGTCAGGAAAAAACTATTTTTCATGAAACATTAATAATAGTTGAGACATTTAGTGGGATTAATTATTGCCAATAGGCCGAAGACACTAGTGTAGGGAAGCATCCTGACATTCTTTGGAAACAAAGAAGAGCGAACAGCGAAGCCAAGGATCTCAAGGACGGGCGATTCAAGGATCAAGTTAGTTCTTCGTCAGGAAGTAAATCTTGAGGATGCCCTAATCACCACCTCTCTCGCCAATAGAATCTTAGGTTCCTAAGTCACGCATAGCAGAACCAAAGGTTACTACTTTCCAGGTATTGTAATCAAAGGTCATCACTCCTCAGGCAATAAAACGAGTTAACTGCTTCCTGGGTAACAGGAATCTTCATTTCATTTTTCCCATATTCCTTTGTCATCGAAAGGAGCAATTGACAGGCTGTTTAGAAAGCAGAGGTTGTTTAATGAATTATAATGAAAAATTTCCTTTATATTGCTTAGCATTTACGGTTTTGATTCTTTCCAATGTTGTCTGATTGAGTCCTGGCTTTGCAACTTATTCGAAGACTGTATTACACTTTCATTCCTATTTCGAGACCTTAGGGCAGATTTCATCAGCCTTATGCGACATGCTGTTAAGTCTGGCATAATTCTTTTTTTTTTTCAGAACTCCTGCTTCAGGAAGTAGGTTGAAGTTGCGCTTCATTTTGTTTCAGTGAGCTTATCTTTATTTATGGCAGTATCATGGCTCATGCGAAGGTATGTCTAATGCACAGGATTTTCACATAAACTATTCAGTAAATTGAGAATGTTACTGTCATGAAACCTCACTAAAATATTTTCTTGCAAAAATAATACTGAAACGTTGATACTATCTGTTTTAGGAATTATTGTGCACATGTCTCCTATGGTGACGGTGTCACCTCTTACATAAATGCTGCCCATAAGCCTATGGGATATAGGTAATGCTAGGGAACTGAAATATTAAATATAGACATTTGACTTGCTTCCGTGTTCTTGCCATGCCGATTGCAACAAAGACCATGCATACTTGTGATTTCCCTTTTAGTTTCAAGTAACATCCAAGAATACCTTTACAATTTATTTGAAAATAGAATGACCCAAATTTGGTTGGCTATACGGCTCTAGATATAGATCTCGTAAGGTGGCAATACACATGTCTACTCTCTCATTTACTGATTTCTCTACAATCAGTAGTCCAGGTTTTTACAGTATTTTTTGTGAGGCTTGAACTATTTCATTGGTATTTCGCGAGATAAATTTTGACCTTTTTTCATTATTCTACTGGCATAAAATTATGGTTTAACCTGGAAAGCACAGAATCCATTAATTATTTTAGTTAAAAGTTTAGTAGGCTATAAGCTCTATTCTCCTTTTGGTTTACTGTGGCCTAAGTACAGAGGACAGCCAGAATCATTATGGTTTCGTGTAATCTTTATACAGATTCCTGAAGCCCTCTGGTTTATGGTGGTTTTAATTCAGAGTGCATATCTTTATAGGTTCATGTCGGCAAAGTATAGAATCCAGAATCCTACTTGCTCAATGTGGCTTTAGAAAAAAATCCACAAATTCCTCAGTCTACTCAGCTGTAAAAGAGTACCTATTCCCGATGGGGTAGGGTCCAGCTATGGGTTAAATAACAAAACTCGGCAATGATGGAAAGAAATGAAAGATTAAACGACAGCGATGTCAATGGAACCTCTGGTAACAGAGGAGCTTCGTCCAGCAGCCAGGTATACAGCCCAATTGAGGGGGAGGACGGTCAGGTACTTGGCGGTCGTCATCCAACAACTGAAGATTGGTCAATATCTGGAATGAGAGAAATAACACCCCTCAAACAGAGCAAAGGCTGGCAGACCAAGAAAAGAACATAAAGAGGACTGGCTCTCACCAACAGAAAGAGAGGATCTGGAAAGAGAAACAACACTGAGCAACAGAGGACGAGAAGATGAACTAAGAGACGATACCACAGAATACGACAGGAATAATGAGCTACCAAACAACAGCACATGGTGTTTACCGAAGATCAGGCAATAGATGAAGCCACATACAGAAAGAACAAAGATCCCCTCCATGAAAGCGTACAGCACAAAGAAAATAAGGCAGAAAACAAATGAAGTTAATGAGATGCTGAGACTAATACAAACCACTAGTATCACAGACAAATGACCTGGCACATGCAGGAGCAAGACTAGTAGCAGAACTTATGGAGACAAAACACCGACACCACCATCACAACCAATCCAAAAGAAACCAAAACAGCAACTGCCTTGGAAAAGGCGCCTGCAAAAATCAAATCATGGAGATGAGACCTGACTTGAGTAAACTGAAAGAGATGGCAGAAAAGAAGCAAGAAAACAAGAGAAGCACTAAAAGAGAAATACAAAGTACAAGAGAAGGAACTAAATAACACAATACTAGAAGACATACAAGAGGCTTAAAGCCAAAGCACATAAGATCCAACGCTACATGAACAGGAATAAGAGATACCATCAGAACAAACTCTTCGGAACTAATCAGAAAAGACTGTACAGCCAACTATGAGGGGAAGACAACCAACAAGATATCCCTGAAGCTGAACCAAGTGGGAAAACACATGGAACAATCCGGTATAACAAAACAAACATGCAACATGGCTCCAGGAAGTCAAGCTAGAAGAAATGGGGAGAATAAAACAAAGATTCACCGAGATCACGACAGACACAATCAGACACCAACTAAAGACAACTCCCAACTGGAAAGTCCCGATGAAGTCCATGGATACTGGTTCAAAAACTTCAAGACCCTACACCCACGAATAGCAGAACAACTCCAGGATTGTATCACAAACCACCATGCGCCTAAATGGATGACCACAGGGAAAACATCCTTAGTGCAGAGAGACAAGAACAAGGAAAATATAGCAACCTATCACCTGCTTACCAGTAATATGGAAGATACTGACAGGTATCACCAGTGAAAGTCTATACATTGGTCAACATACAAAAAGGCAAAGTGACAAGGGCTGAAGCGATAAAGGGATATAAAACACAAAGAGATGAAGGATACGATCAGGAAAGAATATATACAGAGATTAAGGCGATAGTCAATTTAAAACTCAACGCCGGAAATATGATGAAATCCATAAACACAAGGGCAGTACCAGTAATCAGACACAGCGCAGGAGTAGTGGAGTGAAGGAAGGCTGAACCCCGCAGCATAGACCGGAAAACTAGGAAACACATGACAATATACAAAACACTACACCAAAGAGCAAATACGGACGGACTATACATAACATGAAAGGAAGGAGGGAGAGGGCTACTAAGCATAGAGGACTGCATCAACATCGAGAGCAGAGCATTGGGGCAATATCTGAAAGCCACCGAAAATGAGAGGCTATATAAAGAAACAGAAGTATGACAAACAGAACAGAGGAAACAGCATAACAAGATCAGCCCTAAGAACCAGATTATGTCTTAAGAACAATCAATGGAAATAACATCTCACCCATAAGAAGGAAGTGCAGTATGAAAAACGAGACCATAAACCACACAGTAAGTGAATGTCCCGGCACTTGCACAGAACCAGTACAAAAAGAGGCTTGATTCAGTGGCAAAAGCCCGCCACTGGAGCCTGTGCAAGAAACACCAACTACCTTGCAGTAATAAGTGGTATGAACACCAACCTGAGAAAGTGATAGAAAACGATCAGGCAAAGATCCTATGGTATCAGAATAGATAGGGTGATACGTGCAAATAGACCATGCATGACGCTGATTGACAAAATCAAGAAGTAATACCATGGGACACCAGAGTAGCGAAGAAAGAAAGAAAAAATGAATAAGTATCAAGACCTGAAAACAGAAATAAGAAGGATATGGGATATGCTAGTGGAAGTAGGCACGATCCCCAGATCCTCGAAAAGGAACTTGGAAAAACTACATACCGAAGTAGCTCCACGACTTATTCAGAAGCGTGTGCTACTAGGAACAGCACACAGTGAAAGAAGTGATGGACTCCTAGGGAGTCAGGATGCAACCGGGAACCCTACACCATAAAAACCATCCAGTCGAATAGGATGACTGTGATAGTGCGGCCCCCCCCCACAAAAAAAAAAGTAAATAAATAAAATAAGTAGATAAATGGATAAAAATAATGATTGAAATAATAATAATAATAATAATAATAATAATAATAATAATAATAATAATAATAATAATAATAATAATATATCACACGCCATCTTTAACAACTGCTCATATGAAATAAAATGAACTTTATTCAAAAAACAATATGAAGAATTGAAAGGACATTATATAAAATCACTTCCACTCATGCTGCCATTTTCTTTAACAAGACATGCTTGAAAGGAGGTCTCCTACCTTCAAATAGCATAAATAAGAATAAATAATAATAATTAAATAATAATAATACATAATAATAATAATAATAATAAATAATAATAATAAATAATAATAATAATAATAATTAATAAGTCTAATTTTAGCAGTGTTTTATGCTTTGCCTTCATAAAACAGACAAATTATTAAAGATTCTGCTTCCTAAGGGATGACGTGAGTCTTTGCCTCGTAAGATGTTCCAGAGAAGTTCCTCCGGGAAGACTTTAATCTCTGGCTTTCTAAAGATAATTATCATCTTAAAGACTTTGTCTTCTGCGGAAGGAAATTACGTCTAATGTCTTAAAGGCATCCTACCAACGCTGTCATAATATTGAAAAGTTATCTAAATAATAATAAAAAAATATCCTAATAGGTTGTAAACCAATACTGTTATGATATTAAAAAGTTTTCAGAATAATAATAAAAAATATCCTAATACTTGTAAAACAATGCTGTCATAATGAAAAGTTTTCAAAATAATTTAGAAAATTATCCTAATACGCTGTAATCAATCCTCGAAGGATGAAAATATGAAAATTGAAGAACTGGAGGAGGTAAAGAAATTACATTCAATTACATCGCGCGGTTTGAGACTAAACCTACAATTATAAAGTATTTCGTTAAAAACTCAAGCTTTCCTCATCTACAGTTTTGTCGATCACTCGATGCACCTTAGGTTCGAATTTATTTTTCTGGATTTCATTGAATTATACTAAAACGTACTTACTGTCCTGTCCAAAAATTCACATTTATCCTTTCTAATGTGTTTTAGAGCATTTATAACCTAAATTCTTATCTAAAGCTATTTTCGTTTATTCTTCCTAAGATATTGTAAAGATTATTACTTTTTGTTCTTTCCTGTATATTCTGAAACCTATCATTTATAGAAAATACTATCAAGCTTCTATTGAACTAATTTCCTAATTTCTAAAAAATATCCTTAGGCTTTTGTTTAACTTTTAACCTTATGATTCACATGTCATAATAATGTTATATATTACAGGAAGACACAGGTAACATTAATCAAGTCGGTAGCTCCTCCCAAACACAAACTTTATTCCGAGTGTGTGAATACTGTGAAAAGTGACGGTAGTGTAAGGGAGGCTAAACAAAACAAAACAAAACAAAACAAGGGCTTCACGTAGTGTGCCGAAGCTCGGAACCAAGTGACGAATGGAGGGAGAGGCTGGTCTCAAGAGTATAGTTGCCAACTATCGAAATATACATAGATAGACACTGCGTTATAAAGTGGGATATTGATCACGGTAACACATTCACACGGAAAAAGGCTGCCCTACCCCTCCCCCCAAAAAAGAAGCGAATTAATTAGCTAGGTAAATCTATGAAAATTAAGAGTGGCTATCTATACCAAACACGCGTGAAGGGTAATAATTACAGCTTAAGATAAACAAAACCTACTGAGTCTAAGACAAAAATTGAAAGTATCATGTTTGCATAAATTATTTCCCTCATGAAATTCCCTCTTTGTTTAGGTCTAAAGACCATAGTACATCTTTACTAAATTTTTTCCCACAGTATATTTCAACTAGAAACTCAATAATAATAATAATAATAATAATTATTATCAATCATTTTGAAACGCATAGAATATATCAACACAAAAATTATAACGCCATTGATGAAAAAGACAACTGCAGATATATCACGTCAATATTTAAATGTAAGAAATATCTAGCACAAGAAAAATATGTAATGAAAACAAAAAAGTCTCATGGCAAATAATAAATGAAAACAGGTTTACCTATTTTGTTAAAATCTATTTCGGTAAACTCTAATGAAGTTCACATGGTGTATGTATGTATGCGTATTTTTACGTTGTGAATGTTTGTATGTGTGTACACACTTTATTTGTGACTTTATATACATACTGTATGTATATATATATATATATATATATATATATATATATATATATATATATATATATATATATATATATATATACACGTATATAAATACATAATATATTACATATAGTATATACATATATATACATATGACAAATGACTTATCGTTAAGTAAATTCATAAAAAGCTTAGTATACTACTTACGAATCTAATATAAAATAGATTTGAAATATTTAAAATATAGCCAACATACAATCAACATTTATTATAATGATATCTAAGATGTACCATATTGATGAAAAGACATCAATAAATCATAAATACCTTCAAATGGTAAACTTCTCATATTTCGTATAACATCCTAAATTCCCATTTATGATCAAAGTTTTTGTTAAACAAAACATTCATCAAACTAGTAAATCATTATTACAGCATTCGATATATTCTAATATTTGTACGTATAAAATTTATTTCATTTTTATCTATTATTAGTTGAATGTTAGATGCTTTATATCAACTAGTTTTTTTCATTAAAAATGAACTGATACCTCTACTGTGTTCTTGAATACTGCTAATGATATATCTCAAATATTGAATGAATATTGCAATGTACTCCCCCTTCTTGCAGTAGAAATTTCTAGCAAATGTCCAACCAATAAGATATTCAATTAATCTTAAGTATAAAGTCTGCGATCATTTCCAGTATCATAGGAATACTACAGAATATCCCCTCATCCTTCCTTAATCAAAATATCTGACAAATATCTGATCCCTTATAAGGCTATCGATGTCTGGCCTAAAGTCAACACAGCCCTACAATAATAATCCAGAGACAATGACAGCATCCATTCCAAACCCACACCCAAAATGCTAAGCTGTGGTCCGGCATACAATTTGCGGGACGTGCAGGGGAGCAACGTTTTCACAAACAAACAAACCCTCCTCGGCTAAATTTCGGAAGGCAGAATTAATATGAGTATCTGTCGCTACACGAGCATTTATTTCTTGGACCGCCACCACCACCACCACCATCACCATCGTATTGCTTCTTATTCTTTTTCTCCTCCTCCTCCTCCTCCTCCTTCCTCTCTAGCAAAGGCCGACTCATTCAGGGACCGTGTGCCAGCCAGTAAGTTGCATTTTTTATGGAGTTGCAACGTCGTCCGGCCCACCTTAGCTTGATTAATGATTTGCAACCGAAATATGTTGAGTATTTCTCCAGTAAATTCCACCGGGGGTTAAGACAAGGAAAGGGGGGGTTTACGGTGTGTGATGGAGGGATGGGGGGCCTAGAATGGGGGGGGGGTCGAAGTGCAGTTATCGGCGACGGCAATCAAGGATAATTGCCGGTCATTACTTAGATAAGACTGACCGCCAGTTTCGAACAAAGAGGTTGTAACTTATTGCCTCCAAACACGACTCTCCCTTTGGCAACCCCGCTGGAACAGATGCCGACGACGAGTACCGAAGACTTTTTTCCTGCCTCTGCCTCTCTCTCTTTCTTTCCTTTCCCCTCTTTTTTGCTTCTTCATTCAGTGAGGGACCTCTGTTTAATTGATGCGATTTTATTAAAGATGAAAGCCCCTTTTCCAAAAGCCTCGAGCTTATACTATAAAATATTCCAGGAGAGAAAATTAAATAACACTACAGGTATCCAATTTCACAGATCCTCTTAGTCTTGGCACATGCGCCAGGCGAGAAAGTCGGTTCCTCCCATTGGGTGGAGAGTCACTTCCAGCCGCCAACCAGGGCGCTCGGCACATCGGATTACATTGATTTACAGCCAATGGGAGCCGTCGATACAAAACTCGTTAAGGAGAAGAAAGAGGGAATTATTGAGCGGCGGAGAGAGGCCAGGGAAGAGATGGTGTGTTATTATTGTAAAATGGAAGATGTGTCTGCTAGATATATATAATATGCCAGGACTCTCTCTCTTTCTCTCTTTCTCTCTCTTACTCTCTCTCTCTCTCTCTCTCTCTCTGAAATGATTACTATTCCCTAGCATGGCGAAGCGGTTCTATTGCATTTCATCTCTTCTATATCTGAGAGAGAGAGAGAGAGAGAGAGAGAGAGAGAGAGAGAGAGAGAGAGAGAGAGAGAGAGAGAGAGAGAGAGAGAGCCATGTAGCTGGAAGAACGCTTAAATATATCAGCTAATTCGTGAATATTGTAACAGGCTCTGTGTAGTTTTGTTAGCATCCTCCGTTGAATAAGCAATTGGATGGTGCTGCTGATGACATTGATGATGATGATGACGATGGTTGCATATTTGTGTGTTTATAAACACACACAGCAACTGCGTTTTAAACCCTTGCAACAATGAATGGGATGGTTTTATGTTGCGACGGGCTGTTTGTAACAGAGGTCTGCATCTAATGGGGAGGAGATTGCTATTTTGAAGGAATAGAAGATATCCCTGTTCATTACGGGAACTGTCTTTAGAGGTATGTTTGTAAAGACGTGTTTATATGCAAAGTCACGATGCTAGAATACATTTACTCTTTATAGGAAATATTTGTGGAAATGCTTCAAGCTGAGTTTGGACGGCTTGTTTATTCAGAAAGACGTGCTCATTGGGTATGTTTGTAACATGTGCTTGACTATGAAATTTTTGTATGAAGACACTGGTAAGAGAAAGGTTTGATCAGACGCTGAGACGAGTTCATAATCCATGTTTACAAGACATTTTAATTCTACTACGACATGTTTGTCAGACATCATTATGCGGTCTTTTCATTTGCCAAAGAGCACCTCTCGTTATCAGAAAGCATATTTACGACACACGTTTGTTTGTATACAAAGATGATTTATGAACCATGTTCATACGAGGTGTTCATTTATATTGAATGCAAACTTTATTCAGCATGTTGAAAACACATTTAAATACATTGCAATTAAACATTTAATTGCAATGAACGCCGTGTCAATATTCACATTGTATATACGAAGAAAGCCATGTTATCGCGGTACGATTGTATAACTTATAACAAAAAGTTTATTCTCGGTAGACACGTTGGTAATACATACATACTTTAAAATGTCAATATTGTATCAATGACATTTTAATACCCCTCATTAAGCCTGTCTTTATACCATACGTATCACAGTATCTTTAAAATATATTGAACTGCATTCACAGACGACAGTAAAATTCAGATTTGTACTTCATTATTGACAATAAACAATATTGACTCATTCCTCCTTTTCACGCCGTCACCGATGTTGGCCATGAAATCCAAAGCACAAACATCTTTACAGGTTGCATTTGCAGATCATGACGACTTCATTTAAAAACATGATGGTGACGGTGATAATTTGAAGATATGTTCATCTCCGTTCCTTCCTTTCTAGATTTCTTAAATGCAACTGGGCAGGCATATGATACACATTGATTTACTCAAGGGTTATAAAATAAAAATACATGTCTATTCTCATTCTCTCCTTTATGAATTAATTTTCTGTACTTACAAACAGACATAGAAGACTTTTCTTTGCACAAGTCTGTGACAATCGAAACCACTTTTATTTGGACGATTGGAAGACTTGTTTATTTATAAGCCGATAAAATGTGCTTATTTGCGATCCCTCTCTTCCAATTATTGTACTTTTGATAAGTCCCACGAGATCACCGAAATGTCGTGTTTTACTTATACTTAAGACCTACGTACTTATTTCCTTATTCAAAGCCATGTTTGTTGGGCAATTTTATTTCTAAGTAATTTAATGACAAGTTTAGCGAATCGCTCTTTATACTCTTCTCTAGATCTAGAGACATCATATTGATACGAGTTTCGTAGAAAACATATTTCTCTGCATGTCACCGAGACGTGTCCATTTATATTCGAACACGTGTTCATAAACAGTCCCTTACTTTAATTGTTGTATATCTCCAATGAAATCGACAACGATGATCATCTTCAGAAGTAATTTTACATGCTTAAGATACGAGCTGCATTTAACTGTTTACAAAACGTGTTCATTAACACTCAGTCGCTTTCCAATCGTTTTTTCCAATGCTGCGTGAGACCCACAACAGCGATCATCTTCACCACAAGAGTTGAAGTCGTCCAAATGTATGTTTATTGACACGGTTATCACGCGTGTTTTTTTCACGTGTTTACAAGACGTGTTTATTAAAACAGCCCCCTTCCCTCCCAAATCGTTTTCCCTACACCGTCCATTAGATCCACAACAGCGATCATCTTTAGAAGAAGCCACTGGAAAGAGCGCAGCTTTAGCATCGCTCTTACGCGTTAAATATTTACATTGACTGGGTCAGTGTTGATTCTGGCACGCGCTCTCAAGCCAACATATTTATATCTAATAAGGCTGGGATTTTTGTTGACATATTATCACATACATGGACGGGGGTGCGAGGGGAGTGAGGGGGTGGGGGTTGGGGGTTGAGAGAGAGAGAGAGAGAGAGAGAGAGAGAGAGAGAGAGAGAGTATTGGCTTGTGGCATCTGGCACTTTAAGCTAAGCAAATATTCAGAAATTAGAGCCATTTAAAGCTTTTTACTAGCCATTACACCAACTGATTTTTGACAGAAGTAGAATGACGGTGAGAAGTGGATCTGAGTGGGCGTTAAGGGAACATCTTATACATTATTATTATTATTATTATTATATTATTATTATTATTATTATTATTATTATTATTATTGGTAGGAAATTCTCAATCTCGTACAAAACAATCTAATAAAATCCACATTTATATAGTAAAAACTATGTTACTATGTAAAATTATTTTACACACATTATTATTATTATTTATTATTAATTATTATTATTATTATTATTATTATTATTATTATTATTATTATTATTATTATTATTATTATTATTAATAATATAATATAATAATAATAATAATAATAATAATAATAAATAATAATAATAATAATAATAATAATAAGTAATAATAATAATAATATCTAAAAAGAATGGCAGAATTAAGCGAGTTTATTTTATATATTGTTTTTTTTATTTTCCTTACAATTCCCTTCTCAGCCTCAGCGATGTTTCTGAGTAACTGGCCAATATTCATATTGGGGGGAATTTAAAAAACAAAAAAAAATTGAAAATTCACAATATGAATATTGGCCAGTTACTCAGAAACATCACTAAGCCTGAGAAGGGAATTGTAGGGAAAATAGAAAAAACAATATATAAAATCAACTCGTTTAATTCTGCCATTCTTTTTAACAGTATTGCCTAAAAGAGGGTCTCCTACGAAAATATTATTATAATTATTATTATTATTATTATTATTATTATTATGGATGGCAAAAAGGATTACCTATTTCCTTGAAAAAAACTTGGAAATAAAATATAAAAATGTCTGTGGGTAAATCTGGTTAACTGTCATCGGATATTAATAACTGGATAAACAAATAACTGTCACCTCTAAACAATAATTTAATGATGTTTTCAAGCTTTATTATGGCTTTATTATTAGAGAAAGTGAAAACGGTTGTCTTAAATGATAAATTCTTTTTAACCGAAAAATGTTATTTATACAAAATATTTCTGATTAGTTAATACCTTGCATTACTGATTAGTAAGTTACAATGCTATGACTGACCACAACAGGTTGTCTTAAATGATAAATTATTTATAACCGAAGGAAAGTTATTTATACAAAATATTTCTGATCAGTTAATACCTTGCATTACTGATTAGTAAGTTACAATGCTATGACTGACCACAACAGTTGCTTCTAATGACTGATCAGTAATTGTTGTTTGACAACTGTGTAGTACTAATCTGGAATTCTAATCTCTGACTGATTAGTAATGACCCAAAATAATCGCCGAAAATACTTTTTAGGAGTGATCAGTAATTACCTTCGGTAACCAGCGTTTGCCATGAGCAGTTCAACGACAATGACTTCGGATGGCTGGCTATCAAGTAATTAGGACTGATTTACAGCTACTCTACAGGAATAACAATCAGTATGGATGAATGACCAGCTACCTGTGTGTAATCATTCTGCGGTAATTTCATATTATTAGCGATGATTTTCGTCAGTCTGCAATAAATGCGTAATTAGCAACACGAGAATCAAGTAAAAAAAATGCGCCCAAGGTTCTTCGACCCAATCGAGTTTTCTGCACAGCGTATAATGCTATATGAAACTCTTAGCCACGGCCCATGAAACTTTTAGCCACGGCCCATGAAACTCTTAGCAACGGCCTATGAAACTCTTAGCAACGGTCTATGAAACTCTTAGCCATGGCCCATGAAACTCTTAGCAACGGCCTATGAAACTCTTAGCAACGGCCTATGAAACTCTTAGCCACGGCCCATGAAACTCTTAGCAACGGCCCATGAAACTCTTAGCAACGGCCTATGAAACTCTTAGCCATGGCCCATGAAACTCGCCCATGGTCCGGTGGTGGCCTGTGCTGTTGGTACTATAGCAGTGCCAGAAGTACGACTATGGCTAACTTTTACCTTAAATAAAATCAAAATTATTGAGGCTAGAGGGCTGCAATTTGGCACGTTTGATGACTGGAGGGTGGATGATCAAGAATCCAAGTTGCAGCCCTCTAGCCTCAGGAGTTTTCAAGATCTGAGGGCGGACAGAAAAGTGCGGGCGGACAGGCAAGGACGTCACAATAGTTTTCTTTGACAGAAAACTAGCAAGAACTTTCGGAGAGCCTCAAACCTGGGCCAACGCGATCCTCTCAAAAGGTTCCTTATCCAGGTCTTAATTTTTTTGTTTTTTATTTTTTCGAGAATCGAGACTGCTTTCACAGTAATATCTCCAACCAAGGAACAGGCATGCAGACAAACAAAGAAATCGAAGTAAATACATAAGTGCCTTACGTTCTACGACATCCAATGTAGTTAATCAATTTAATAAACAAGGGTAGGCTACTATGGAGGATTAACGAGTCATTACTTTACATTACCGGGTATGAACTTTTCAGCACAACTAACTGGCAATTAATGTGTGAAATTAATCAGCAATAGCTCTTTGTAATTCATCAGTAACTACTGCGTTTGATTAGGCAGCAATTCTACCTTATTATCAATCATTCGATAGGACTAACTAGTCTTTGCTTTGGGCACTGATCAGTCATTACTAAGGACAAATAAATATGAATTATAAACTTCGTTTGGTCGGCGAGTATTATGCATAATCAAGCAAAATTGCCAAAGTAAAAAATCGCTGCCTTCGATTATTCAAGCCAAATAATTGGTAATTGCTTAACATGACTATATAATTGATAAATAATAACTTCATAAGCTATAATATTTCTGTATATTTAATTATAGTAATCTGCATAGCTTGTTATCAAACGATGTTCTTAGTTCAGTAAACCTCAAGCCCTCCTTGACTAAATAGCACTTATCGTTAAGCAGTTATCGTTAAGCGCTGAGGATATTAACGAGTAATTAGGCATTACGTTCAATCAATACTAAAGTTCGAGCTTAACTGAAAATAGAGTATGAAAATTATATGCCATTTCTGAACACTTCATAACTACTTACTTGAGCGATCTACACATTGTCCGTTGTAACTTAGAGCAATATCTTATAATCTATATAATATATATAATATATATATAGATATATGATATATATATATATATATATATATATTATATAATTATTACATATGCCGTATACATACATTACAGACATTATATATGTATATGGATATAGACATATCATTATTTTATATATATATATATATTATATTATTTATATACATGCATGTATTTATATATGTCAGTATACACACACACACGCATGCATACTTATATAATAAATGTGCATTACAATTCGTGCATAATTTTACCACATACTTTATTTTCGCAGTAATACCTTTTGACAATTATTATTATTATTAATTATTATTATTATTATTATTATTATTTTATTATTATTATTATTATTATTATTATTATTATTATGTCCACACATTCTCTTGGAACAAACCGAAGAAGCCATCCGCTGACAGTGCAAACTTTAGCATCAGAGATTAATTCTCGGTGAAAGACACATAAGTGATGAGCAAAGCAAACTTTTCCCAAATACAAAAAAAAAAAAAAAAAAAAAAAAAAAAAAAAAAAAAAAAAAAAATCGAACCGTTGGAAAACAATAAATAATTGAGGAAAAGGCACAGCAAGCTACTAAAGCTGTATCAACATTCATTAAACAGCAACATCACTGGTAGCAGACACCGTGATATCGTGGTACTCAAAGAAGACTGGGGAAGTCCATTTGGTTCGATACTCCTACTTTTACAACTTCACAGTGCGATCTATTTATGATTTACTGATCTACGTGTAAACACTACCACTCCAAGAGTACTCGGGTGCGATGCAGCAACGAAGACGGACGGCCAGCTGCCTGAGAGAGAGAGAGAGAGAGAGAGAGAGAGAGAGAGAGAGAGAGAGAGAGAGAGAGAGAGAGTATGTATGTCTACTACAGAGGCACCGGAGAGCAGACAACGTTAATTCCGCAAAAAAAAGAAAGAAAGAAAAAAAAAAAAAAAAAAAAAAAAAAAAAAAAAAAAAAAAAAAAAAAAAAAAGAAAATGACGGGTATACGTATGGGCTGTTTTTGCGACAACATAAGCCTAAATAGTTCTTTCAGAGTTCGAAGATCTAAGCACGTTACAATACAAACGGACACCCGTATCCCCGTACCCACACCACCTCATTCTCTAACTGGCAAAACGCTGCCATAAGGAACTTTCGAAGTCACTTTAATACTTGACGTAAGTTATCAGGCTTCTCTCGAACGTACGTTTCCTTAATCTATCATATGAGCTGAAAACGAACGTTTGCGATTATTGAAGGCCCCATTTTTCCCATTAACAGAACACCCGAACAACACACCCTTCACTTAAAAGGGTAAAACGTTTTCAAAATCAACGTTCATGACCACCTTAGACACTTAATTTTCCGCGCGCTTAGAACTCCAAAGAACATCTATTTTTTCAACGCTGATCGAAAAGAACACGATTTAAAAGATGTACGTCAGTCAACGGAATTTTTCGCACGGCAAAGCAAAAACATCGTCCAAAAGAACGGGAATATATCAGCCCATTACAATGTTGGGAATCCCTGACTAATGGGAACAATTAATCATTCTTTTCAACTGCCATGAGTTGTGCAGATGATCGATTCCCTCTGCTTTCCCTCATTCCTCGTTCCTTTCGCCTTTCTCTTTCCTCCGCTGGATTTTCTGCCATTCTTTATCTGTATCTACAATCTCTTTTTTATATATATATTTTCCGTTTTTAATCTTTTCTTATTTTCGTGTACGTATCTGTGCTGTGTTGATTTTCGTTGCATTATTCTTTGTTTCTTTCGACCACCTCCAAGTTCCCTTTTTCATTTGTGTCCGTCATTCGTATCTTTGCTCCTTTTTTATTGCTTCTTTGGTTCCTTTAACAGCATATCCTTTCAATTATAATTCCATTCTTTGTCATCCGGTTTTTCTGTGTTTTTCAATCTGCTTTCTTTGTGCGTCCCTTCTCTTATTTCTGTGCATTTTATTGACATTCATGCTCTGCTGCAATCATCTTTCGTCTGTTCTTTCTATTGTCTCCCACCTTTATTTTCCCTTTCCACCCTCTTTTTACCAGCACTTCTCCTCTCCTTTTATGATCTCTTGGCTTCTTCTTCTTCTTCTTCTTCTTCATCTTTGTTTCCCTTTATTTGCAATCCCGTTTCCCATTATATTCACTTTGTCTTTCTCTGTTCCTCCTATTTTAAATTACTCATGGTCATTTTTCGTGTTCTTTTGTTCATTCAAATATTTCTTTGTTTTTACCTTTCATGTATCTTTTTTGTACTTATCTCTCCCATTTTTTCTTTTTTATTATTTTCTTCTCTCTTGGACATCATTCTCCAGCGCTTTCTTCGGTGCTCTCCAATTGATGTAAGTTTTGGTCACGTGATGACCCTGCTAACTGATTTTTAATTCTGTATATTCATACATATTGTTTAAAATATTAAATATTATTTCGGTATCTAGGAAAACCACCCATGAAAAACTAAATCGCTGTGAATACTAATAATATAAATAATAATAGTAGTAGTAGTCGTAGTAGTAGTAGCCATGATTCCCATGACAAAAGTACTGCAGAAGATGGATGCTGGGTACCAACTCAAGAAAAGAGGCAACAGAATTAACCATCTGATGTTCATGGACGACATCAAGCTGTATGGTAAGATCATCAAGGATATAGTTACCCTTATCCAGACTGTAAGGATTGAAACTTGGCATATCAGGATGGAGTTTGGAATAGAAACACGTGCCTAGGTCAACATACTAAAGGGCAAAGTAACAAGGACTGAAGGGATAAAGCTACCAGATGGGAACAACATCAAACACATAGATGAGACATAATGGAAGGAGAGGATATAAAACACCAATGATGAAGGACGCGATCAGGAAAGAATATATGCAGAGACTTAAGGCGATACTCAAATCAAAACTCAACGCCGGAAATATGATAAAAGCCATAAACACATGGGCAGTACCAGTAATCAGATACAGCGCAGGAGTAGTGGAATGGACGAAGGCAGAACTCCGCAGCATAGACCAGAAAAATAGGAAACACATGACAATACACACAAGAGCTACACCCAACAGCGAATAAGGACAGACTATACATAACACGAAAGGAAGAAGGAGAGGACTACTAAGCATAGAGAACTGTGTCAACATCGAGAACAGAGCACTGGGGCAACATCTGAAAGCCAGTGAAGACGAGTGGCTCAAGAGTGCATGGGAAGAAGGACTGATAAAAGTAGACGAAGACCCATAAATATACAGAGACAGGAGAATGACAAACAGAACAGAGGAATGGCACAACAAACGAATGCACGCACAATATGAGAAAGCCTAAAGAACTAGCCAGCGATGAAACATGGCAATGGCTACAGAGGGGAGAGCTCAAGAAGGAAACAAGGAATGATAACAGCGGCACAAGATCAGGCCCTAAGAACCAGTTATGTTCAAAGAACGATAGATGGAAATAACATCTCACCCATATGCAGGAAGTGTCATATGAAAAACGAGAACTTAACCACAATACCACATGGCAAGCGAATGTCCGGCACTTGCAGAACCAGTACAAGAAGAGGTACGATTCAGTGGCAAAAGCCCTCCACTGGAGCCTGTACAAGAAACACCAGCTAGCTTGCAGTAATAAGTGGTGCGAGCAACCAACGTGAAGGAGTGATAGAAAACGATCGGGCAAAGATCTTCTGGGACTATAGTATCAGAACAAACAGACTAAACATAAGTAGGATATGGGATATGCCAGTGGAAATTGTACCCATAATCATAGGAACACTAGGCACGATCCCAAGATCCCTGAAAAGAAATCTGGAAAAACTAGAGGCTGGAGTAGTTCCATGACTCATGCAGAAGAGTGTTCTCCTAGAAACACCGCATGGACTTCTAAGGAGGCAGGATGCATCACGGAACCCCACACTGTAAATAACACCCGGTCGAATTGGAGGACTGTGACAGAAAAAAATACATTATAATAATAATAATAACAATAATAATAATAATAATAATAATAATGAGGTCACGTAGAACAATCAATCCACGAGAGACCTAAATTTCCTTGAACAACAACAACATCAACAACAATAACATTTATAATTATTATTATTATTATTGAAGTATGACACATGGAATTATGATAGTGACACATTGGGATTGATGATCCATTTCTTAAGAGAGAAACACGAGGGAAAAGGATTCTGAGCAGCGTTACATAATATCAACGAAATCACAACACTTAAACTCCCAATTAAATGAATCAGGATAACTTACTAAAAAGGCGCAAATGTGAAATCCGCGTTTAACGAGAAACATTGTGAAAACGCCAACTGAACTGAGAAAGACAGTTAATCCAGCGCTTATTTCAATATAATGTTCCCCATCTCTCAGATGTGGGAATTAAAACTATAGAGAACTATGGTATTCTGCAATGACGTGTCTAAAGTCCATAATGATGACATTCAAATAATTTCGCTGAAAGCAATGTGCATTTTTACCAGGAGAGTCACAACACTTTACTGAATAATCATACTGTTTGTTGAGATTGTCATGCTGTTATTTACAGTATTTTAAATCATAGTCCTACTGTTTACTATCGTAGACCGTTGTCTTGTTATTTACTACCATGTAAATAGTACATACCATAGTAGATTCACATCAACCGTGCATTTGATGTCTAAGCCAGTCCCTTACGACGCTCCTGATTGTCTGTTGATAAGCCAATCACAGGGCTGGAAACGCTCAGTCTCTCTCGGGAGTTCACATAGGCAGGATGTATGTTCCACCTGTTCTGAGGGATACTTTTGAAAGAGGTGGAACATAGATCCTACCCATGTGAACTCTCTCGAGAGACTAAGAGTTCCAGCCCTGTGATTGGCTAATCAACAGCCAATCAGGAGCGTCGTAAGGGACTGACCTAGACATCAGATGCACGGTTGATGTGAATCTACAATAATATCTGATACGCACAATACTTAAATAATCATTATCGACGATTATAACTAGCTCCCTTATATAGTGTCAATTAGCATTTACTCTCTGTCACAACATCAATATAGAAACAATGACCGTCAGTATGTTGTGGATTTCAAATAAAGATAAATTTTAGCGACGATCTTTTCCAATTCATTCAGTATTTACATTCTTGGCTCTTTCTTTCCTTTATTCATTTGCTTGTTTACAAATATTTGCGCACTTACAGATCTATTTAACTTCTGAAATATTAAAAGGCGATTTATACTATTCAGTAAATAAGCAACCGCTTGATCACGTCATATTCAAGCGAATCAGAAACATTATTATACGGCACTTGATCATCATTAGGATAATCACAGTTCGTCATTTTTTTTGTCAATTACCCGACAATTTCGCAATTATTCTAATATCAATTACGCTAATCGTCATACCTGTGACTACTGGATCATTGCAATTCTTGTAAAAGGATTAGAATAATAATATACCTACTGGCACACACGGAGAAAATTTCAAGTAACCTTAGTGAATAGAGAAATAAAACTCAGCAGAGAGAGAGAGAGAGAGAGAGAGAGAGAGAGAGAGAGAAAGGGGGGAGGTTTAAAATATTAGTAATGGACAGACTAAGAATATTCAGCAAAGGGGAGAGAGAGAGAGAGAGAGAGAGAGAGAGAGAGGAGAGAGAGAGAGAGAGAAGGTTTAAAATATTAGTAATGGACAGAATAAGAATATTCAGCAAGGGAGAGAGAGAGAGAGAGAGAGAGAGAGAGAGAGAGAGAGAGAGAGAGTTAAAATAGTAAAAGTGAAAAGAAAAAATCCAGCAAAGAGAGAGAGAGAGAGAGAGAGAGAGAGAGAGAGAGAGAGAGAGGTTAAAATATCAGTAACGGTAATGGACAGAATAAGAAAATTCGGCAAACGAGAAGAGAGAGAGAGAGAGAGAGAGAGAGACAGACCCACAAGGCTAAAATGAAGTAGGGGCATTTAATTTTGTTAACTCTCTAGAGTCATGTAATTTATGCAAAGCTATTAAAGCTCAACCGACCATTAGATGGTCAGGTGACTAATGGCTCTAATTTGTTGAGCCTTCGGCTAAAATTCGTGCTCGACCCATAGCCGCGGTTACATTATATCAACAGTTCTAAATATCTGCAGTACTTAGAGAAAATTACATTCTCGTTATTAACAAACGCAAACACACACATTATATATATATATATATATAGGATATATATATATATATATATATATATATATAT
>NC_087216.1:39293326-39338326 GCF_015104395.2 Macrobrachium nipponense
GAGGTCAACTAGAGTCACCTGGAAGCAGGCCCTCGTACCCCGAAAAACCACACCAATGGCACCAAGGAGCTGAGGAGGAGCGAGCGAGCGAGCGAAGGGAATCCTAAACCGATTTCCTTAATAATATGCAAACACTTCTATTTGGACTTCCACTTGGTTCTCTTACGTCGAAAATAGATCTTTCCGTCGGTGTCTTTCCACGGGAAGAAAGATCTTCGGTGCAACGCGCGGGACGCTTTTTAAAAAACACTTTGCTTTTGTTCTGTCACAAGATCGGTGACACACTGACATTGGGAGCATTTCGTAATGGTTTGTTTGTTTGTATGGTGTTTTTACGTTGCATGGAACCAGTGGTTATTCAGCAACGGGACCAAATGCTAACCACGTCGAGAGTGAACTTCTATCACTAGAAATACACATCTCTCACTCCTCAATGGAATGCCCGAGAATCGAACTTGCGGCCACCGAGTTTCATTTCGCAATGGGTTAGAGCAGAGAGAGTATGTTCCGAGTATTTTGAAGACTCGAGTTAAATTTGGGCCGGCTTTTCAATTTTTATGTAAGATGAAAAATATTTGACATAACTGAACTTGCAAAAAAAAAAATTCATGATGCATTTCATCTATTTGGCTTGAGGAACAATAAAACCATCTGCCATTTTATCATCTCGTCCAAGAGGCTGATAAGCATTTCACTTAAATGTTCTGCCATTAGGTCTTCACTTCCTTTGTTTTACACTAATTTAATCTGGGGAATTTCATCTTTTTTACTTTTTCTACAAAACGTTTTTCTTCGTTGCCTCTCTTTGGAGAAATGAAGATAGACTGGGTTGGAGATATATATATATATATATATATATATATATATATATTATATATATATATATATATATATATATATATATATATATATATATATATTAAAAATGTTTGTCATATACGGCGTGAAATATTTTATATTAACAAACTTTAAGCTATAAATGCCGCGATATATCCATTTCATTCAACCTCAGAATTGAACACCGAATGGGAATATGTAAGAGATTGTCAACAAGAAGACTGGAACCGATAACGTCTTTATTGTACTTATTATAGTCGATATAAGCCCCCCTCCAACATGTATCTCGTGATAGCCTAGTGAATAGTGTCATTGATCCATGCAATCAATGTTTACCATATTTAGTAACCTAGAACCATTTCTTTTATCCTGTAATGTCCTCCTATCGACAAGGAGGAGTAGTACAATCACAGCACTCGGTATCTTCAGTGATGGGCCGCTCGTCTGTCCATAATGCCAAAATAGTAACAGACTGGTTTAGGGAACATCCAAATAAAAGTCTCCAGACCTCCACTCAGTAGAAAGTCTCGGGGGATACATTGTTGGGAAAAGGGATATAACATCACGGTATCCTAATAAAGGCCAAATGAACCTTAATTTTTCATGCTAGGTCAGTATGGGAGTCAATTAGGTCAAGGAGACAGGAAATATTGTGAAAATATCTTCTCTCGCCGCTGAAAAGTTCGTTAAGTTGTATGAAATACTGGAAACCACGAGCAGACAAATTGAAAATTTGGCTCCCAGCTCTGAGGATAACGCATGCAGACGAAGTAAAGCTAAAGAGAAGGGCAACAGTTCAGTTCTAAAATCTGCTGGCTCTAAAGCGAACTCCTGAACTCCTAGAAGAATTCAGTGAAAGGCTATAAAAAGCAAATTAATTGTTAAGTGGGCAGGTTGAATAAGATGTGGAAATCAAATAGATCGAAACTACATACGAAAGTAAGACTATATGTAAATTGAGCGCTTGAATGAAGGTATAACAATGAGACTCTTTTCAAAAGATTTTATCGATTTGAGAACAAAGCTTTCAGAAGAATATCAGGAGTCAGATGTCATGCTACAGTTACAAATGACCCCAAAAGCAACTGGTTTACAAATAAGCCTGGGTTCGAATCCTAATACGGAATGAATATGCCTCTTCATTTATTTCTTTTCTGGATTTAAAGGCCTGTAGTAATAACCTTTAGAGTTCTAGATATACATTCACATCTCTTATGAAGCCTTCACGAGAGTAACATTAAGGGTTGAGTGTGCTTATCATTTTATATCTGGAGTTTTGGCACTCTCTGAATTATCCAGTAAACCTAACCTTTGCGAGCAAGAAACTAAAACAGTAAGTGATGTACATAATATATTATAGGTAATGATTATGCGTATGTAGTTTTTCCTATACCTAGAACCAACACATTACCAGTAATTGACCGTTAAAAGAAGCCATAAAATATTATTATACGTTGTTCTTCTAATGATTATAAGGAGCAGGATCTATTCTCAGTCAGCAAGGAAAATATTGAGCTAAAATGAGCAGATCTATATTTATGTTGTAGAAAAGAAGAAAATCAACCAGAGAGGCGACCTATAGAGTGAAGAAAACATGAAAAGTGCCGTTACAAAGGCTAGGCTTATGTTACAGAGGCTACCCAAGTCTCAATCTATGACCATATAATGCCTTACCAGTGAAGACATGATTTCATTTGAAATTTATGACTATTTGCATTTCCTCACCTCCAGTATATAGGTTAAACTAACAGAGACGACCAACTTGGCCGACGCACCAGATGTTCAGCGCCAGACAGGTGGAATATCCGGTAAGTTTAGGGTACTCAAACTTTGATCGGATGCCTATCCTTTGGGTAAGGTGACTCTTGGATATTTAACGCATTCTTTAAAGCATTCTTCACTACTGGACCCTTTAAGAATATGCAGAATGAAGGCACCTTAGTGAAAGCCTCGGGAGGTACGCAACGTCCCAAGAGGTGGGAATTGCTGTCATGACCTTCTCTTATATTACCGTCATTTCTGATATGAGTGTACCAGCAATGGGACTAATCACATACTATTCCAGGCACGAACATTGTCAAAGACATAAAGGATCACTTCTGAAATGTGCTTGTACAGGTCATCCATCTCCCAGGGGCTACTTTCAGGCACCAAAGAGCTTCCGTTTAGATAATAATCGCAGTCACTAACTATAATGGGGTTGAGGGGTCAGGCAGTCTATCTCTATACCCGAGGGAATACGAGGGATGGAGGGAGGGGAGGGAGGGAGGGAGGAGGGAGGGAGGGAGGGGTGAGGTTGTGAGCCCATCATTAAGGTGTCGCTATCTTGAGCGATGAAGTATTACATTCTAACTACCGTAAATACTCTCTTATTATTGTTGCTATCTTCTACCTACTTGTTTTATTCGATCTCTTACTCTTAATTTACTTTCCTTCTCCTGGGAATACATACTTCTCGAATCTGCTATCAACTCCCACGGATAAACACACCTAAGCGAATATTGACCTGCACTGTTTAGTGGCACATCAAAGAACTAGGTTGAAATATTTATCTAAACCCAGTCATTGGAAAACCTTTATATTCATATTCTGGCATGGCTAACACCGTGACGGGCAGAACAGACCCGAGAAAAGTTCAATGATTTTACATAAAAAAAGAGAAAAATCTTCATTGAACGTCTGTTTTCAGGTGATGGAGATAAATGGGTTCCAATGATGCCCGAGGGGCTACGAGAGTGAGTGAATGAAACGAACTTGAAAAGCAAAGCCATCCATGCCGATATTCAAGAGAAAATTCCGAAAAGACTCATATGAGACTTCAAAGTTCCCGACCCCGTAGGAGGATAGAGCCATCAGCACACCTCATGCGGTGCACTGTAAGCATTACTAAAGGTTCTTTGCAGAGTGCCTTCGGCCCCTAGCTGCAACCCCTTTTGTTATTTTTACTGTACCTCCTTTCGTATTCTCTTTCTTCCATCTTACTTTCCACCCTCTCCTAACAATAGATTCATATTGTAAATGCAAGGGTTTCCTCCAGTTACACTTTTCTAACCTTTTACTGTCAATTTCCGTTTCAGCGCTGAATGACCTCATAGGCCCAAATTCTATATTCAGTTCAATTCAAGGCCCCCGAAGGAGGAAGACCCACCAGCAGACAGGATCCCGAAGAAAGGGTCTCACATTTGCGTTATACCAACAAAGGTCATCGGCGCCAATATTCCCCGAGAACCGACGAGACTCTTCCAAGAGGACATCGTGCCGAAGGGAGAAACCTGCCATCCGTGAGGAGTCTTAACAGATCCCATGCCAGAGGGACATAAGAGAGAGATCACTGTAGGAGGCCTGTCATTTAAGCCTTAATTTGACCGTGCGAGCCGTAACGAGCCGTAACGGAGACTGAGGAATCGTTATCTGTCACGGCACGAGTCTTGACCCGGCCATCGAAGTTGGACTCTCGGATGGGGAGAGAGAGATTATGGCCGTTATTTCCTGCATATGAGGAGGATTGGCAGTTTTTTTTCTTTCTTTCTTTTTTGAGGAATCGTTACTTTGTGAAGTATGGGATTTATGCACACACCTGGAGAGAGAGAGAGAGAGAGAGAGAGAGAGAGAGAGAGAGAGAGAGAGAGAGAGAGAGTATAAGAATAGCAAAGGGGTTAATTGCCCGGAACTCACGCGCACAAAATAGAAACATAAAAACCACAGGTTTCATAAGGACACACACATACCACTATATAATAATAATAATAATAATAATAATAATAATAATAATAATAATAATAATGGAGAAACAAATCCACAGTTATGTAAATGTACATATATTTAAATTTAAAACAGTTTAAAATCTAAATATGTATGTACAGTTACATAACTGTGGATTTGTTTCTCCATTTGAAGACTCATGCTACTATGCGCATTTTTTAATAATAATAATAATAATAATAATAATAATAATAATAATAATAATAATAATACTACAAGAACGATATCGATTTTCCACAAGTACACACACACACACACACACAACTAACGTTTAGCAAAACTAGCAGAAGAAAGTCAATAGTTTAATTCCGAGAAGTGAAGAAGAACAAGCAAACATTTTCCCGTATTTAAGCGGCACGAAATTGATCTAATCTGGTGTCCCGTCCCACAGGGACGTGTATCAATAAAGACCACAAGCACCGTAGATTAGTCAGAAGGGAAGTAAGGGCTTGGATGAATAAAATAAATAAACGAACGAACGAAAGAATAATGATAAAATAAATCTGCGGCAATAGAATGAAAAGTTAGAAAAATAAAGAAGCAATAACTTTAAAAAGAAGAGGATAAACAATCACATGCATACCATAACATTTAATTTTATCTATATAGATGTGATGGTTCATCCACTTATGTTTATAGTCATTGCTTCTTCATTCTTCAGTAAATAAATAACTAATTAGGGATTAAATTTCTTCAGTAATCTTCGTGCTGTTCTTCACTATCTGGAGTAAGAGCTCTTCTAAATATTTCCCTTGGTAACCTTAAACCGGATAGAATAAAACCAGTCACTGCTAAGACAGACTAAAATAGCTGGCTTCAAGAAAATATTAATATCTTAATTTCTGTTATTATTATGCTTTTTCCCATATGTGGAAAAGGAATTGCTGGGATGGGGGGGAAGAGGTTCCAGAAATGAATAAAGACAGCAGCCACTCTTCGTTTTATCAACTAACAGGTGAATATAGGACAACATTCCGATTACTTATACCTCTTATTCCTACACAGAAGAGAAGGATATTTAAAAAGTCCACTGTGAGAATCTTTTCTGCTACTGGATGTGTATAGGAAATATTTTGGCTGCTGAAAAGGCCTCCTGAATTTGGTCAACATATCAATGCACTGATTTGTGGTCAATATGAAAATGCCTTTGCATGTAACTTGGACTTTGCAAAGATTTTAGGTTTTCAAAAACCTTCAGATGATTATGCTGTTGTCATGAACGAATTACGGAAGGCCCAAAAGACAGTAAATAAAGTTTGTTGTTTCAAAGGATGAGTTTATATTGTTGAATGTGAAAGGATTCTAGAAGTGCCTACAATGCCGACAATTTTTCAACGACCCAAATGAAGAAACACTTTGGGCATAACCTGAGGAAAACAATGTTTCTAAGGCGTTACAAAAGACCAAGAATAAAAACTACAAAGAACGGTACCTGATTGTATTTCCTGAAAAGAGGACTGGACAGAGAACCCGGTTCTTTTGTTAAGCTTCCAACCGCCGTTAATGGCAGGCAATTTCGGGAGGCTTTAAATCTATTACATTATTTGTTTGATAGTGATCAGCACACACCATTTTTTTCACCACTCCGTAAATCGCGGCCATTTTTCTTTGGGAAAAGTGTTTAAATGGATTAATTACGGTTTATAATGGCTCCCTTTGTAATTACCGTAATTAACCGCAGTTAAAACCAACATCGGACCGACTGGAATAACAGCGAAAATTTTGCCTTGAGGACCTCACAAAAGATATGAACAGGTCCCTACCGAAAAAATTAGCAGCGCAAACAATCTTCAATTGCAGGACAAACAGATAAATACAGGCATAAAAATGTAAGGCAAACGAAATACAAAGAAAAGGTGAGGGTGGGGAGGGGGAAGGGGGTTTTGGGGGTGAGAGGGACATCAAAATACACCAATTAGACCCTAATGACTCGAAGCCGACAAGATTATGATTTATCAATTAATGTGAGTCATTGCCAGAATTACAGCCCTATTACGTGCTAGCATGCGAGCCTCACCTCTCTACCCCTCTAGGGGTAGGCTAGGGAAGGGTCCTGAGGGCCTGGTAGACTCGTCCTTTCTTGCTTGACCCTTGCTTCATCTGTCTGTCTTTTGTTTGGATTGCAGTTTTTCTTCTATTTCAGTAAGTGCTGCTTTTCCCCTTCCATTAAGCTTTGGAATTTACTTCCAGCTCATGATTTCCCCGACTCATTCTTTCAGGGGAAGGTTTAGAAGTTCCTTCTGGGTCAGTCCCAATCCCTAGTGTTTCATTTTGTCCTTTGCTGTTTCATACGGGCACCAGGTCGACCTCCCTTCCCATTCAGTTTTGCACAGAGCAAAAAGTATGTCAAACTAGGTGATTGTATCATATAACTATGTACCAATACTATTTGCATTAAAGCAAAACCCAGTTCTTTCAAATACGGAAGGCACTCCAGACATCATATTCCGAATTGCTCTAAAATCTTAAGAAATCTAATCCTCAGTAATTATATCACCAATCGACGACTCTCACACAAAAAATCAACTTTGTTCCTGTAATTAGAACGGTATTTTGGAAAACATAATAGTTCAGTTGGAATAAGTAATCATCTAACATGAAAAAAATGTATTCGCGTCTGCCGAGTATATATCCTAAAAAGTTGACATTATTAGTTTCTTCACGTGTACTTGCAACAATTTTTTTATTTCTTTAGATTTGATTTTAAAAAAATACAATAAAAGGACTTCATGAAAATCGGACATATAAACATCTATAAATGGTTCTCAAGTAAATGAGGCCTCTTCCTCTGAAATATAATTCTGACATGAATGTAATATTGACATCTTTCCTTTTCCTACTTAGTCCAATGCTTCCAAACTGTGAAAAAGGGAAAAAGAGAATAAAATGAGTCTCACAATTCATATGCAATACAGGTCTCTCTCACTATGTACAGTAATATTCAAAGTGCTTTTAATACTTCATAATTTATACGAATGAATTAATCCACAATAAACGTGGCTTCAGTAGACAAAAAGGATGTGCACAACATTTCTAAAACAGATTACACAACTTAGACCGAAGGCCATGCGCTGGGATCTCTGAGGTCACTGAACGCTGAAAGGAAAATTGAGCGTAAAAGGTTTGAAAGTTGTAACAGGAGGAAAACTTCGAAGTTGCACTATGAAACAATTGTTAAAAGAAGGTGGCAAATTATATGTAAGAAAGAATATGAATGGAGGTACAGTAAAAGGAATGAAAGGGACTGCAGCTAAGGGGCCTAAAGGATACTGCAAAGAACCTTAAGCAATGCTTACAGTGCAACACGAGAGGTGCACTGACGACCCTATCCCCCTACGGGGACTAAAATTTATACCAAATTTTTGGGGTAATTTTTATATAGATTCTGTTCTCTTTCACGCTGCCAGTGGCACCATACCAAAAAAGGATATAAAAGAACGATTGGTTCACAAACTGTTGGATCCAGGGTACGTGCATTATCATCACTATTCAGAATGCACATCCATTTTTTGGATTTACAATGAAACGTATTATTATTATTATTATTATTGTTATTATTGTTATTATTGTTATTATTGTTATTATTGTTATTATTGTTGTTGTTGTTGTTGTTGTTGTTGTAGTTGTTGTTGTTGTTGTTTTATAAAACAGTTATCTACTAATAGTGAACAAACCAGTGGTCTCTGCTAAGAAAATTTTGGAAGCAAAAATCTCAAAGAAACCTATCAAAACACAAATATATATACAATTTATTGAAATATCAAATATATAAAGAATTCAATAATTAGCGCTATGTTTAATTGTCAGCCAAGTTAATAAATAATTTATGACCATAAACAGATTTTGTTTGATTAAAAAATGAACCGAATTGAGACAAAACTGACCCAGTTGCTTGACTGATGAATCATTCGCTTAAAGAAAAAAAACACACACAAAAATTTGGATTACAGCAAAGGTAAATGTGTGGTAGAACGGCATGCAGTTTTTGATGACACAGTATTCTTTTTGTGTTTGCCGCCAAAGAATACCGAGATTATGCAATCCAAAAAATGAATGACCCACATACATTAATATCATTTATCCTTAAACATGTCAGAGTTCCCCAGGGACTGCCGACTTCCTATTAATCACAGCAGATTCCTAGTGGCACAGTCAAGTTATTTACATTCATTATAATGGACAGGAGGAGAAGGGGAGCTCAATCTCCCTTTATATTGTGTTTAAAAAAAGTTAATGTTTGGACTTTTAAGTAAAAGGGGCTCGGTTGTCTATCACACTTTAAATCCTGAAGGTGTTATCAAAGCACGCAATCTCTCCTTGATATTTTTTTTATTTTTTATTTCTTTAAACCTTTGATTTAATACAGAAGATATGATAAAACGATGGTTTCAAGACATGGAGGTCTTGAGTGACAGATGTTTTAGTCGGCAATAAACTGGAATCATAATTTATGATTCAATTCTTATAAAAATGGAATAATCATTATTCGCAGCAGGTAAACTCTATAGTATATTATATATATATATATATATATATATATATATATATATATATATATATATATATCGTTTGTTTGTTTGTATGGTGTTTTTACGTTGCATGGAACCAGTGGTTATTCAGTAACGGGACCAACGGCTTTACGTGACTTCCGAACTACGTCGAGAGTGAACTTCTATTACCAAAAATACACATCTCTCACTCCTCAATGGAATGGCCGAGAATCGAACCCGCGACCACCGAGGTGAGAAGCATACACCAAACCAACCACGCCACTGAGGCGTGTATATGTATATATATATATATATATATATATATATATATATATATATATATATATATATATATATATATATATATATATATACATATACATACTAGCTGACCAACCTGGCGGTGCCCAGGAAAACTTTGAAGGATTCAGAAACATTTTCTTACATCTCCTTTTGACTTGTTTTGTCGTGTGAAGCATGTGTATTATCATTGAAAACGCTTTTTAGTTTTCTGTAAAAGAAAACTATATTGCCAGCGTTGTCTGTCAGTCTGCACGTTTTCTGGCCGCCATCAGATCTTAAAAAGTTCTGAGGCTACAGGGCTGCAAACTGGTATGTTGATCATCCACCCGCCAATCATCAAACGTACCAAATTGCAGCTCTCTAGCCACAGTAGCTTTTCTTTTATTCAAAGTTAGATTTAGACATAATCGGGCTTCTCGCATCAACCTAGGATAGGCCACCACCGGGCCGTAGTTAAAATTGCAAGGGCCGCGGCTCATACAGCATTATACCAAGACCACCGAAAGATAGATGCTTTCGGTGGCTTTTATTATACGCTGTAGCTGCAGTACAGAAAACTCGATTACGAAGAAGAAACTTCGGCGCATATTTTACTAGTTTTTCCTGTGATTAATAATCCTGTCTTGAATTCACTAAGAAGACTCTGCTCTGGGAAACGTTGACGGTGTCACACAGACTTCCGTAACGAACAGAATTCAGGTATATCCAAAGTTAAGTAGGTGAAGAGATTCCTTCACGTAAATGAATAGCGGAAGAACCGCTATAGAGACTATATAGGTAACTCTTGCACGAATTGTATATACCCTCAAAAAAAAAAAAAAAAAAAAAAAAAAATGCCGCGGCAGTGGTCGTATCAAGTCATGTTTAAATGCGAATATCACACAGGCACTGCCTCATCGTCAGTGAAAGCCTGTACTGACTTGACTTCCCCTCCCTCTCTCTCTCTCTCTCTCTCTCTCTCTCTCTCTCTCTCTCTCTCTCTCTCAGTCGGATTAGAATTTAACAGTATGATTTCACAACAATAATAAAAAAACCAACCGCAACTGATGGAAGACATGTCCGCTGATCTACGGGGACAAAGTGTGGTTTTGGCATGCACACAACTTCAGTTAACTAGGAACCGTTCAGTCGCCTGATTATCACCCCGTTTTCAAGACTGGTATGCGATCGTTATCGTATAAAACCAAGACGGGTAGGCTGTCAGCTTGACAAATAACTTCATAAAATACTATAAGTTATTAAGACACAGTGTCCGCTGGCTTTATAAATATTAAATTATCAACACGATGGTAATTTTAGACACCGTAAAGAGCTGCAACTGCTTTCGGTTTCCTCTGCGTGTTAACGAACGCGTTTCAGTTTCATCTGGCGTTTCTGGGGGAAAGTGTAGGCCGTAGTCTCAACGCTCCTTTATGAAATTCCATATAGGTTTTCAATGTTGATATTATCGAGTTAATAAAAAATTATATGCATAAATCATGATTAATTCATGTCTGCCCGCTGGGCGGTGGTTCGAAGCCACGAGAGGACAAAATTATTATCAACTAAAAAAAAAAAAAAAAAAAAAAAAAAATTCCCCTTCGGTTTACATACATATAAATATGAAAATATATTATTTCCAGGGTAAAGCGAATTAGATATTAAAGGACATTTGTAGCTCGAATAATTTATCTGAATCACGGTGATGTGATAAATTTCAAATTTAACATCTAAGAATAATATATATATATCTAATATATATATATATATAGTATATTATATATTATAAATATATACTATATATATTATCTATAAAAAAAATTATAATATATATATATATAATATATAATATTATATTATATATATAAATATATTACATATAAATTATAACACCTTAGTATAAATAGACAAAATCCAGAAGGGAAGGAAAAACGAGGGAGTCTGCAAGGCCTTTCGACTTCTTGTCCTTTGCTTAGCAAACTGAAGAAATATAAAAATAAGTTTACACAGAAAGCTCGTGTAAATGACAGATGGGGATTACAAAGGAAAAACAAAACGCACCTGTAATCCAACACAAATGAAAAATTAGTAGACGTATCAAAATATCGAAACAAGGTTAAGAGTTTTTACAAAGACAATTAAAAGATTATACAAAAATGGTAACTGACCACCAACAATATTGATAAAAGTACAACTCGATAACTCTCTAATAGTGTTATTATAATAACATATTTAGAGGACTGTTAATAAAAAGTAGGCCTAATGAAAACAACATAATATATACAATTCCATTTTTGGATTGCCCCTCTTTTTAAATCGATCAATCTAGCTAGGATTTAGAATACAAATTAAACAGCATAAGTATTCCGTAAAAACTGGGCAAACATCGAATGCTATACTCATTCATTTTAGTGAAAACTCTCACAGGGTAAACTGGACTTTAAGTTCAGTGATTGCCAGATCGCAAGATTTCACTTCACGAAATCTTTTAGAAACTGCCATTATACAGCTTACTGCCAGTTGTAATTTTAACCTTAACCCTGGGATATACTATTTGGACCCCTGTATTAGTAAAATGCTCAAGAATGATCTTAAAGATAAAATCACTGACTTAATTACAAATCAGTTACCATACATATTCTATGTATTTGTATGGTTAATGTTTTTTTTAAATATTCATCTTGCAAAAATCGTTATTGTTTACCATTTATGGAATGATCCAGTTGTAATTTTGTAGCAGTTTTTGGTGGTCAGTCACCTTTTTCGTATAATCTTGCAATTGTATTGTCTCTGCTTCTGAGGTGTTGGGCCTAATCTTTTGTAAAACCTCTTTACCCTGTTTGGATATAGGTCTACCAATTCTTCATTTGTATTACATTCCAAGTACATTATTTTCTCCTTTGTAACCCCCATCTGTCATTTATAGGAGCTTTCTTTGTAAAGTTATCGTTACATTTCTTCAGTCTACTAAGTAAAGAAGTCGAAATGCCTTGGAACACTCCATCGCTTCTCTTTCATTCGTGGATTTTGTCTTTATTTATATAAATCATCACATTCCATATTTTCGTGATTCAGTCATAAACACACATATATAGTATATATATATATATATATATATATATATATATAATATATATATATATATCAAAATTTACTAAATGAAACCCCTTGGTGTTACAGCTCTTCAGAATGTCTAAATCCCATAAGCCAGATAATCCCATGATATGTCCAGGGTTTACTGTACAATAATAAGGAAGAACAACAAAACCAGTAGATTTCATCCTCCCCATCGCTTACGTTGATAATGAAAATAATAATAATATACAACAATAATAATAATTTAATTCCTTATTTAAAGTTCGCATGTCACATGGGCTTTTTACCTGAACTGGGATACAAAAGATTTAAAGAAAATGGTGAGACAGAAGGAATTAAAAGTTTAGAATTCTAGCAAAAGGATGGAGGTTTAGTTAGAAAGGCTGGAGCATTAGGATTAAAAACAACCGGTGGTGGTTGAGGAGGAGGAGGAGGAGGAGGAGGAGGAGGAGGAGGAGGAGGAGGGCCTGGAAGATAAGGATTTCACGCCTTGATTTTAGAATAAATATACATAAACTTGCTCCCGTCTCC
Source organism: Macrobrachium nipponense (assembly GCF_015104395.2). Lineage (NCBI taxonomy): Eukaryota > Metazoa > Arthropoda > Malacostraca > Decapoda > Palaemonidae > Macrobrachium > Macrobrachium nipponense. Next base: position 39,306,325 of record NC_087216.1, read on the forward strand.
AGACACTGTTCTTCAGAGGGCCTTTGGTTTGTAAATACTAATACATATACCAATATATATATATATATATATATATATATATATATATATATATATACATACACATATATATGTGTGTATATATATACACGTTAAAAGAAAAGACCACAGTATATGTGTAAAGATCATTGCTTTTAATATTTCGTACTTATCGTATCTTCAGCTTGAAAATAGGTCTGGTCCGAACGTCATGATAAATCTGGAAATTTTATATCAGATGTCCTCCTTGTGACCCTTTGAATTAAAATATATATATATATATATATATATATATATATATATATATATATATATATATATATATATATATATGTGTGTGTGTGTGTGTGTGTGTTTGTAGAGAGAGAGAGAGACAAGGAGAGATGCGTAGGTAGAAAGTGAGATTAATCGGTCACTCTCTTATTAATACACCAATACACCGTGGAAGGGTAAACTGAGGTGGAGGTGCTGAGTGGTTGGAGATAGAAATTGGGGGGGGGGCGGTGAAGTGGAAATAAGGGAGGTGGTGGAAAATAGGTGGAGCTGTGGATGGAGGGAGTTAAAAAGTGATGGTGAAGAGGGACTTGACTGAGGAGGAAAATGAGATGGGGCGGGGGGGGGGGGGGTGGTGAAAGGTCCGGAGTGGGGGTGGGTTGGAGGGATTGGAGGTGGTTGGACAGCAAAGTAGAAAGATGCAGAAAATGAAGGCGAAGTAAAACGATTGAAAGAGGAAGGGGAATGGAGGTGAGATAAAAGGCTTAAACAGTGGGTGCAGCCAGGGGCCGAAGGGACAATGCAAACACTCTTCAGTAATGCCTACAGTGCATCACGTGAGGTGCACTGACGGAACTACTTCCCTGTGGGAGGTACAGGAGGGTGAGGATAGAGGGCAGAGGTGAAAGAAAGTGAGTAGTAGGTAGAAGTACTTGATTTGGGGAGGAAAAGGAAGAGATGGACGTTCAGATGGTTAAGGTGGAGGGTGCACGATAGGAGGTGATGGCGGTTAAGTAAGAAGCCGTGAATGGAGGAGGAGGAGGAGGAGAAAGGTTGAGGTGGCGTCGGGCGAAGCGAAGTCTGGTCCAAAAGCCTCGTGCAGTCTCCGGGGTTTTAAAAGGCCGTAAATAAGCGACCGGAATAATTATTGCGCACCAAAATGGTTTGATTATGCCGTGTCCTGCACGCTACGGAACTCAACGTGAAAATTTCCCCGTAATGAAGCCCTCCTTAGATAACCGCCCTTATGTTCAGAACAGATAAGGACGCTTTTTCTTACATTCCACTGCCAAGCACATGGAGTCAAAATTTCCCGGCGATGAAGCCCCTCCTTCCAAAATAGCCCTTATGCATGGAACTCACAGAGGTCGTTTTCCGTAACTACCTCTAACAACGAAGATCAAAATCGATTGGAAAATTTCTATGGCTCCATCATGACGGAAACGAGAGAGAAAGAGAAGCATAAAAAATAATAAATAATAGACGAAGACAGGGACGTGGAATTCACCCATTTATATCAGCGATCAGACGATGTTGATGATTCAGATGGAAAATTGCATAACTGGCAACTCTTCTGAGAGCTATAACAATTGATTCACCTATCCGACAAATTAATCGACTCCTCCCTTGTGGCAGTAACAAGTTACGCCCATAACAAGGCTTTAAGGCTACACAAGGGACGATATTCATACAGTTTATGAATGTTGGTAATGCATACTTAAATAAGGAAAAAAAGTGTATAAATGTATGTATGTGAATTAGAGTGAATGTTTCATTTACGTTTGTCTGCATGCATGTATTATGTCGATAATATTACCATACTAATGCATATTTTAATAATCACTAAAACCTTACTATGTTTAAATGGCAGACAGAATTGAAGAATAAGTAAAAATATACTTTTAAATATAAATTTGCACATGCGCAATTTTTCATTTTTCACATAGCTTGGTTCGAAAAACTAAAAGTTCCCTGTTGTAAATTAGCTTCTGATATTATTTCCTTGGATTTGTAAAAATAATAAATACTGAGAGAGAGAGAGAGAGAGAGAGAGAGAGAGAGAGAGAGAGAGAGAGAGAGAGAGAGAGAGAGAGAGAGAGAGGTGGTTTTATTTTGTGAGTACCAGGGACTACAGAAAAATGAAATCTAAGGTATTAATACACGACTATGAAATACTGAAGAATTTCCTGAAAATAGAGGAAAGGAAGAGATTGAAGCCGTCAAAACAATCATATTCAATAAATATCTCCAATTGTGGCAACGTTTCCACTCTTAAGGGTGACAAGAATGACTGAACTTGACCTAATTATGATGTCACACCACTGACCATTGAGTCCTATTTCCGGAATCTCTCACGGCTACGCCAAAGATATCAGTTTAAATGAGGTCAAAGTGTAACTGAAATAGTTGAACTCTTCTCAAGTACGAATTTAACCATCATCAATTTTCTCCCTTCAAAATGAAAACTTCATAATTATGTGAAATGTATTAATCCACTTAACAAGGCGACTGGGAGAGCGAATTCAAGGCCATTGACTTAACTAAAGGGCATTGTGGCAGGCGATATGTTGGGCAGCTCATCCCGAAAATGAATGCAAAATTGCATCTTTTGTATTGCATCTTCTGTCGCACAATGGCAAACCACAGTTAACTGACGTTTTAAAAGGAACTGAGCAGAAAATACGCCATGAAAATTTCGCAATGCTCAGCAAGTCATCTGGATAGATTTTCGATTTCTAGTTATTAGTATTTCAAAGATTTTGATAATTTTGAAAAAAAAGTGCCACTGCTAATTTACGTTTTGATAAATAGACAACAAAACAATCACTGCCAGCCATTTGAATTCTTCCCAAATACCATACCCCACCCGCAGTGATCTCCACTTTTAATTTTTCCTAATTCTTTCAAGATTTGAAAATTCGACGAAAACAGCGATCGTGTCACCCTCAAAAGATGTTCTCATGAGACTTAGAAACAAAGAAATCTGAAACTCGCCCTAGAATTCTTTTTGTTCCAATCCTCATTTTTATTTCCCCAGCAAAACGATAAAATTGTAAACTACGCAAAATTTTATGGGTTCAGTTTTTCACAGCCATATAATTCTCTTAACATTCACAATGATATCATTGTTCATATTTCTATTTTAATAAAAATGAATACCAGAAGAATGGCCTCGAAGACTCGGAAACCTCCGGTAGCGGGCCGTCCATCCGTCTCTATTGTATTTAGAGGAATTGTATGTCTGTTGCGGTTGCATCTCGATGAAACATTGACGAAGTGTAAACAACAAAAAAACACGAAAGCAAACACGGTGCTATTATTTGCCCGTGAAACGGACGCTGGAACAATAAAACGAGCGTCACGTGAAAATGTTTTACCTTAGAGAAATGAATAGTAGTTGACGCAAAAACAAACAAAGAAAAAATTGACGAGCACAAGCAAGAATAAACAATGCCTTCCTCTCTCTCTCTCTCTCTCTCTCTCTCTCTCTCTCTCTCTCTCTCTCTCTCTCTCTCTTCCATGTGATGTTTGTTGATCAAATTACCATCATTGCCCAGTTCTGCATTCGGACAAACACAAGGTAAAGATACAGGACACGGAAACCCTAAGAAAGATGGCATGTTTGTTTTGCTGGCCAATCCTTAATATTTGGCTCTCAAGGGATAATAAAGGAGTTGGAGGGGTGTAGTATTTTCTAGCGGGTTGAGGGGCGAGGGCGGCAGTCAGACTTCTATTTATAATGAAGAATATACACAGTGCCATAAAAGGCAGGACAAAGCAAAAATATTGTCTCTCTACTCGAAGGGTTTGTGGTTTCACTCATGACGTGCCAAGAGTCCCTTCTCTTAACTTATAAGGCCATTGGCGACTTTCACGCTTTTTCGTTGCGTCCCAAAGCCGACTGTCATCCATCATCTTGCTCTTTTAACGGTTGTCTATCACACTGAGTTTTATACTAGCTGCCTATTATACCCAGGATAAAGAAATGACAAAAAGTTTCTCTCTAGCGACGAGTTTGGGACTCGTCTGCGCACGCATGTGATTTTGTGACGTCATTTTACCCTACCCCAAATCCGTTGCTATGGTAACGTGTGGAGTTCAAATGACAATATCCCTCTCATATATTCAGAAATTATCAAGGATTCTAGTGATGAATTACCATAATTTGCATACTAGAGAGGATATTAATATAAATAGCAAGTATTTTTTGCTACTTTTGCACGCTTTTTTGTAAACCGCCAAAATTTCTGATAAAATGTGACCATTTATTCGAGTCGGAAAAACACTTGTGTAAAAGCTAAGGGAAGGTAAGTGCTTTTTACAAATGCATCTGCTAAGAGGAATCACAGGGACCACCTTGATTCCAGAAATCGACCATTCCTGGTTTCATTTTAAAATAGTCTCCAGGATTACAGATGTTCACATTTCCTGTCTATCTCCTTATCTAATACAATTATAGGTACTGTAACATATGTTTTAGCATTAAGTGCGGATCCAGAAATCAGAGCAGGGGGGAGGTGTGGAAAACAAAACTTGGAGCGGGCAGGTTTGGATGACCAATAATGGAGCTGTTAGGGCTAGAATATAAAAAATCAAAGCATGAATGGTGTCCGACTAACAAACATTGGATAAGGTGGATTCGGATGATAAAAAGTCACTTAAACAGATGTTTTGTTTTGGCTGTGCGCCGATGGACGTCTGTGGACGCCTGTGTGAGTTGGACGTCTTTGTCTTAGCTTGATTATAAAACCACTGCCCTACACCCCCCCCCCCCCCCCCCAAACAAGTTATTAGTGCAGCATTTTGCCTATTCGAGTTTTTCAGTATCGACTTACAAATGAACTACAATATTTCATATGTCCAAAATCGCATTCACCACTGAAATCTCTGGAGGAATGTTTATCATATCGCATTTAAAGTGTAACAAAGGCAATTATCTCTGTTTACACGAGTTAACTGTCGCTCCAATGCGTTTGTGTGACGTCACAGATTATGGTCGGTTACATAAATATACACGGATCTGTGCATTGGACTACCTGTTGTATGCAAAAACTAGCTATCACCTTGCTCTTTTGACAGTTGTTTGTAACCTTACTCTTTCAACAACTCACTGTCACCTAGTTCTTTAAGAGCTGCTTAACCTTTTCTCTCTAAATGCCTTGCGTTAACTTGCTTATCCTGACTAACTTGGTATAAAACTATGTCCTCTGAGGCTGAATGTCAGTGAAATATCACAGACATCGTCTTCCAAGGATGAGGGCTATTAACATCCTGACTATGGGTGTCCATTTAAACGAACCTATAATCTTACAGTACACTGTCTTTGGCACAAGAGTTGAAAAATGCACTGTCATCACTGTATTCCAATTCAGCTGATTCTACGTGCATTCTCCTCCCTGGCCAGATATTACTTTTTGTCTTTAGAGGATGGCTGATGATAGTACTCATTATCCCGGGGTACTGATGATACTGATAATCATCACTGAATGGCTGGCGTTAGCTGTCTTCCTCCTTGTGTGAATGTGTCTGCATGAGATAACGATACTGCTCTTCTACTACTATGAGATTCAGGGTCTCTGTAACACGGTTTTTTGGACTTTGCTCCTTGTCAAAGCATCGGATGTAGCTGAAAGTTGACATATGTATATTTTACAACCACACACAAATTTTGTCAGCATTATCAATAACCTAAACCCGATAGTTTTAATTTTTATAGAGTAAAAATGATCTAGCCGACGCCATGGCCAATAATTACGAGCCAAGAGTCAAAAAACATTCATTACGTAAGCAAGGTAAACACGCCTTTTGACGAAATGTTGCCCCGCCCATCCACCAGGCAGAAACTCCATCGCCTCTGAAACCCAAAGACTTTATGAATGGCGGAACGATACATAGATGTGGGTGGGGTATCAGTGCTAGCGTAGTAATACTACTGTAGCAGTAGTGCCGCAACAGTATAGCAGTAATATACATGAATTAAACGTTTAGGCCAACTGCTGGGATCCTTAAGGATCATTTAGCACTTCTTACAACTACTCGAGAAATTAGTTTTTATAGACAGATGTTAAATTTTCTAATCCAACAGTGCCCATGGTAGCCTTCAGTGTTATCCTGAATTATAACGAGGCGAAAGTGGGTGGAGCCTCATGAAGTCATCATTCTGACGATAATTATTTATTGGTGAAGGTTTAAAGCCAATATACGGTACCGGCTATTTTTTTTTCAGTAAACAGGTAGATAGCCAATAAATAAAAATTGCTTGACATTGAATATAGCAGTTATCAAATCAAGCTTGTCTACTATGTTTTTGAAAATTACCAACTATTCCCTACATCTTCTCAATCTGATTGTGACCCATAAAGTAGACTGTAATTTCTTAGGAAACCTATTTTGGGAGTTAGACTAATAATCGTAGTGTTTTTTTTATTTATTATTATATTTTGTTGGTTTGTTCATTATGACAATTATCAATGGAGAGGTTCCAGAGTTCATTAAGGTGTACTGCTTTGCTTTTATTTAAATTTGTATGTCATTGTTGCCAGAGGTTTAGCCTTCGTTACGTATAGCCAATCATCCATCGAGGAAGAGGGAAGAAATTCTGTCATAAGTTACGTAACGAGCGCGTTCGAAACCTTTTCTCTGAGTAAGTTGGCCTGTCTTCAAAAAAGGTCACTTTTACATTATAAGTACCAAATTTATTCAGCCTACGTAATGCAGAATACAGTCAAAATTTATGTGTAGATATAATATGTATTCTGAATAAGCGTTATATTTATGAAATGCATAGATGAAAAGTTATTGCGAAAAAACCGTGTTACAGAGGCCCTGAATCTCATAGTAGGGCAGCTGGGTGTTAGATTCCTTGTCCTCTAAGGACGTCTGCTAAACTTGCTGACTTCTGTGAGTTGGTGCAACCCACTCTGAGTGACTCTCATGTTCCTTTTCACTTGCGCTGAAGCTTTCCGTGACTTGAATTACGCGATAAACAAAACGCCACTCTTCTTGTTCCTGGGTTTGTCTTATTTCAGTTTTCTTCTTAAACTGGCGTCACATTATTTTTCCTTTAGTCTTCATAACCTATTTCTTTCCTTTCGTCCTTGGAAATATTGTGTCCAATTCATTTTTAGGTGACTGGAACATTCCTGGTCCTAATTTTTCGGGATCACATTTCTGGTTTCACATGGCCTGTCTTGCCGTATCAGTTGTCTTAATTTTTTTGTATAAAAAAATCAGATATTAAAATAAGAGTTTGATGTAGTTGAATGGTTTTTTTTTGTTTGATTGTAAATTTTCAGCTGATATATCTCTCCCCAAGAATCACATCTAAGACCTTAAATTCTTGCAAGGACCAAGTCAAAGGTCCGTTTTCTGCCAGATGATCGTTTTGGTGTGTATCTATCGTGAGACAAAAGATGATAAAAAAGTTGTAAAAAGATTGTAAAAACGTTTTTGCAGATATTTTAATTTCGTTCATTTTTCTGCCTTTAGTTCGTTATTTTAACGATTTGACCAGAAGTATAAACCACCTACCACATACTTTTCTTTAACCAGATACTAAAATATTTGCCACTAAAACGCTGCCAAGTTCACCAGATCACAAATACTCTCAACAATTTTTTGGGTGGAATTTGAAATGGGGAAACGATCGCTTGAGCTATCACTAACATCCTGAATAAACACGACCTTTCATCTGTCTTTCTTGGCATTATTGGGCCTGGCCTAGACTAAGGCCTTGGCTACTCATCACATTGGCCTTCTTAACAATGTCATGCGGTCTACTTCTGATGTCGGAACTTACCAGATCATACCTCGTTTTCGTATTCACAGCCAAAGGAAAAAATATGAAAATTTCTCTCTTTTATATTTTGTTAATTCAGGGACCCATGAATAATACTTCGATAGGAAAAAAATAAAACAAAAACAAAGGAGACCGAATCACACTAACTGACAAATGCTTATCTGATCATCGGGATGTTATCTGCAAATTCGCAGATGTAATGAGCTCCAGATACCAGTTTCATCTTAATGAGCGAATTACGCCATGAAAAGAGAATTTCGGATTCATAAAACTGGTATTAAAACGAAAATACGACTTAACAAACTAGGCGCCAAAAATACTGTATAATTCAAGAAAAAATCGATATACACTGCCTTATATGAAAATGTCTAATCTGGATTTACTTATAAATCAAGAAATATTTTTTTATATTATCGACACGAAAACTGTTACAAGCTAATGAATTTCCCCGCCAGTGTTGTTTGCTGATCTTAAATGCACAGCCGTTAAAGCATAACTAACCTAGTAAGAAAATTCCTCACATAAATTGACACTCATAACAAACCATAGCTATAATATGACCAAACTATATAACAATGGCAAACCATATCAACTTAATATTACATTACTGCATATATACCATTATGGAATCATGGCAAATGCCTAGAATAATACATTACTATAAATACCAAGCTTCCGAGAAATTGCTACTACTTTTGGAAGACAACGGCAATGTTCTCAACAGGGCATAAAGAGCATGAACACCCAATGATAACAGACAAAATCGACTTCATTGATTGTATGATGTTTTTACGTTGCACGGAACCAGTGGTTATTCAGCAACGGGACCAACGGCTTTACGTGACTTCCAACCACGTCAAGAGTGAACTTCTATCACCAGAAATACACATCTCTAATCCCTCAGTGGAATGCCCGAGAATCGAAAGTGCGGCCACCGAGGTGGCAGGCCAAGACCATATCGACCACGCCATAGATACGCTAGAAATCGACTTCAACATGAAATAAAATGAAAGCTTCCAATATCATGAACAACGTACAACACTCTAGTAAAAGGCGTCAATTCAGAAGGGGTGGCAGAAAGGAGCTAAGGAAGATCAACAAAGTGACGCGGGGCAAGATTCTGCAACAGAAGGGCCTCGATACCAGCAGTGCAATGTGCGTCAAGATGGTTAACGCGCTTTGGATGAGCCTTTTCTGCATTACCGCAGAAAGCGGCTGATGCTGTGGAAGTCTACTACACAGGACATTCATTCTTTTAAAAGCAGTTCAAAGCTGAAAGTGGTCATGACGGATGCTTTGCTTCCTCTGGAAATTAAGCAAATAGAATATTAACCTTAATTAAAGGTTTAATTTTAAAATAATTAGCTTTGGAATTCAGACATAAAGTCAAGTCTTTCCAAGAAATTATACCTCCAAGTTAACTAGGGGGAAATTTTTTTTTTCTCCCTCTCAATTACTGATCACCGAAATATTACCAGCAACACCATCTCCTTAATTAAGCAAACACCTTTTTAAGACGTCATTAGCAAACCTCTCTCGTATATTTGTCTCAGGAGGAGAAAGTGCAATTACAAAAAAATATTACGAAACTTGTCAACATATGAAATAATTTCCCGATTAATAGTACCATTATTATTACTTTTTTGCTATTAAGATCAATATTTCTCAGACACATAATAATAACGAATACAGTGATTTTTTTATTTATAAGAAAATGAATCAAATTATGTCTGGAAAACGTGACAGGAAAGCATGGCTTTTATCTTAAAGGAAAGTTTATTGATAAACACATTAATATATAAAAAGCTTTTTTTACTGTAGCCTTCATTGAACAAATTCCATAGACTCACTCAGAAATTTTTCCCTCAATACAGATCAAAGTGAATCAAATAAATGAAACAGAAGATGAAAACGAACGCAAAATTGGAGACTGCACGACTGACGAATTACTGAAATCCTATAAACGGCCGTCACAATAACTCAGGTCAACTCCACCCTTCCAAAAATGGTTAGTAGTAAGAAGAGAGTGTGGATTGGGGATGGGGGGGGGGGGGGGGGGGGGGGGGGGGGGGGGGGGGGGGGGGGGGGGGGGGGGGGGGGGGGGGGGGGGGGGGGGGCGGGTGGTTGAGGAGGAGGAGACGCGAAGGAAGAGCTCTTACATTGGGGAAAGGGAGGGAGGGAGGGAGGGTGGACGTAGGGTATTTGCAATTAAGAGCTCCCTACACCTGAAACACCCTACCCTCCCACCCTCCACCCCTCCCTGGTCGCGTTCAAAGGGACACACGCCAAGGCTGTAACCGTTCCCTTCAGAAATGTTAGTCATTACGGCAGTGTTTGCTAATTGACACGTTGGTTAACTACTGCCTCGCATGCTACTACTCTGCCTCTGCCATGAATGCTCTCAGCGCCTCAGTGAAGACCCTTCTCTCAAATCCGATTTTGATTTCTGATTCTGATGCATGTGTCTTTGTCTATACTACATACAATATACACACACACACACACACACACACACACACTATATATATATATATATATATATATATATATGTGTGTGTGTGTGTGTGTGTGTGTGTGTGTGTAATATTATACACACACACACACACAGGGCGACACACACACACACACACATATATATATATATATATATATATATATATATAGATATATATTATATATATATATGCATGTGCGCGTGTGGGTGTGTGTATGTATAAGAAAGTATACTTAACAAAACCTAATTAGAAAATTATAATCCAGTTTTTGTTGTTGTAAGTAGATCATTAAAATAATTAAACCAATGTCAAAACATTCACTAACTAACGATGAAAGAGGCACAAGAAAAAAAGACGGGGCAGTTACCCCGAAATACTATAATGAAGCCGACGTCCCGAAACTCCGCTTTTGAACTCTGCACCACAGACAATATTTCCGCTGGACTGCGAAGACCTTTGGAGAACGAGACAGCAATTACATCGAAAAAAAGGAAGCGTTACGTTTTATGTGCATGTGATAGCGTTCCGTGCATGTACCATATCTCTTTTTAACTAAAATCGAGATATTGGACACGCGACCGACCCAGGGACCTGGGTCGGACCAGTCAGGGGAGCGGGGGCGATGGGTTCGTTGACGAAATTTGGGTTAATATCGGCGATGATTGAAGACCGGGCCGCGTTTCCTTATCCTGGTTTCTGCGTGGCGTGTGATGCCAACGTTCCGGCCGTGGCTAGGAAAAGGTACTTGGCCAATAATTATAAGCGTCCATTAGTATGAATTTTGTCTTTACACAATTTTGAAACGATCAAGTCACGTGTATTACAGATTGGGAGTTATTCATACGAAATAAGGAATATTTCAAATGATAACTAAGCCAGATGAAATAACAGACAAATGATCACAAGTGATAAAATCTAATAATCACAAGCTTGTATAAAGAAGAGCAATCAAGGAAAAATTAAAATAAATGATTAAGCTACAGACACATAATACTTGCAGTATATATAGAACCTTAAATATATATATAATATATGATATATATAGTATTATATATATATATATTATTATTGTAAGTGTTTACATATAAAAATATGGAATGTTAGTCCATATATATAAAAGATTGCTTGCAGGAATGTGATCAGACTAGAGACGCTAAAGATGACGTATAGCAATAAGTTATGTAGGCTAAGTTGACATGCCGTCATCTGTGGTCATTCATTTGTTTTGAAACAGTCCAAGCTCCCTGCTTGAGACAACTACCGCCTACGTGATCTATAGCGTGTCTCATTTTGATTGTGTGTTCGTATGAAACTATGTCATTTGTATGTATGTTCATATGTTCGAACTACTGTCTGTTCCTTCATAACTTGTAACAGAGATGGTAGACAAGCAGAAACAGAGTTAGCTATCGTTCATTAGAAGACCTGTATCTCTTTACCTAAGCTTTATCATGTAGAGAGAACAGAAGTAGCCATCATCATTGGCAGAATCGATCAAGCTATCGTTATTAGAAGACTTGTACAATCATATCTGATCTTCAGCATGTAAAACTTCAGAAGAATATATCTATTTTTATACTTCGTGTTTTCTACAAGAACCTCCTCCCACCGAATCATCATCATGAGTTTAACAAACATCGTCGTAAATAACCAAGAACATAATACCGACTTCGTAAGTGATCTACCCACCCCAAACAACACTCCATTGAAGATGGAAGTGCAATACCAACCGACTTAGCGTATAGTTTATTATCGCAAGTTTAACATTACCTCATAGGGCGCCTTATCATACAAGGCACAAGCCCTATATATATATATATATATATATATATATATATATATATATATATATATATATATCATATATATATAGATATATATATATATAATATATGTGTGTGTGTGTGTGTGTGTGTGTGTGTGTGTGTGTGTGTTTTAGTGTGTGTGTTGACCGTTTGTTTTACAGAACTCCATCTAATACAATTCCAGATTATTCTCTGGTTATGGTTATTTATGGACGACAGAGCTCAGCTATTTTTTTTAACCATATGTATAAACACACACACACACACACACACACACACACACACACACACACATATATATATATATATATATATATATATATATATATAATATACATATGTGTTTAAAAAATTTTTGTAACACACCATAAAGGATTTTTAAATGATCAAATATTAAGCCACATCTATCGTTAATTTACAATGCACTCTACTTGGGGGGAATTTCTTCCACCCAGGGGCAATTAAACTTGACAAATAATTCGTTACCACTGGGATTCGAAATGCAAACCTTCTCGGAAAACAACGACGTAGAGTGACCTATAATCACTGATAACTACTAATCATAGTTCACTGTACTTATTTATTTTCCGACCAGGCGGCAGTTCGAATACCCGCTGGTGATAAGCACTAAACAGTTATAATTCCCCTTGAAAGAATTTATATCAATATACTGTATTTCACTGTACATTTCCATGGTGATGTGATTACGTACCATAAAACGCCGGAAAGAATGATTAATATGTCGTTGGCTGACGTAGTCCTACCCTTAATCCTGATGTGCGAGTGTTCGCTCTTTCTCTGCGGTGTGGTCCACACACACACATGTTATATATATATATATATATATATATATATATATATATATATATATATATATATATATGTATGTCCATATACGTATGTATGTTTAATATACATACAATATATATTATATTATATAATATATATTTGTATATATATATATATATATTATATATATATATGTATATATATATATATATGTGTGTGTGTAATGTGTGTGTGTGCGTGTGTGTATGTACACACCACAGAGGCTAGAGCGAATCCTCGCACATCACAGGAAATCACCAAGACAGCAACAGCACAGGAAGCCCCAACACAAACCAACAGAAGAAGGGTCATAGTTTATTTATTATAAAAGATACGTTCCATTCTGACGTCAGCCCATCCTCAGTCGGCAAATACAAATAATAAAACTAGAAACAAAGTGTTATATACATCATTCATTAAAATTCAGTTACACATGAAAAATACAACTATGCACAAAAATCTCAAGTAGAAAGGGAGAGAGAGAAAAACCAGCGAAACGGTCACACACGCCCAAAGATCAGTGTCTTTTTTTTAATTTTAAGGATAAACTACTGGAGTGAATGAGGTCTAACGTTGTATGCAAATATGAATGCCCAAAATGTCTTGGAAGTTACGTTGGTTCCTCGAGAAGGTTGCTGCAAGTTCGCTATTTCAGCCACTTGGGATTAAGTCATAGGACAGCACCTAGGATTTCGAACCCGGAATTTTCTAATATCAGAACACACTCATCAAAATGCAAAATTCCCATCGAAAAGAGCCAATTTTTCACTATTGGGAGTGCCAGCCAAACTGCATACTTAACTATTCTTAGACGTTATATATAAAGCACCTCTCCCACTTTGAATGCAAATACCTTTGCCGGCCAAGCCCTACCCCCCCCCCCCCCCCCCCCCCGCTCTCTCTCTCTCTCTCTCTCTCTCCTCTCTCTCTCTCTCTCTCTCTTCCTAGCCTGCTGGGTTTCTTTGGGCGTGTGGCCGTTTTGCTGTCATTCCTTCTTTCCTCTGCTCTCGAATAGGTAGTTTTTTCTCTCTCCCTCTTTTTACTTGAGATTTTTGTGCATCGTTTTAATTCTTATGTGTAACCTAATTTAAATGAAGGGGGGGTGTATTTAATACTTTGTTTTTAGTATTATTACTTGTATTTGCAGACTGAGGATGTGCTGACGTCAGCATGAAACGTATCTTTTGTAATAAATAAACTATGACCCTTGTCCTGCTGGTTTGTGTCGGGGCTTCCTGTGCTAATTATATACATATATACCTATATATATACATATATACCTATAGATATATATATATATATATATATTATATATATATATGCATATATATATATGCATATATATATATATGTAATCTAACTATATATATAGATATATATATATATATATATATATATATACTATATATATATATATATATATATATATATATATATCTATATATATAGTTTATATATATATATATATATATATATATATATATTTATACAATGAAGCTAGGGGTTTAGAGAAACCTCCGCCTGTTTAATATATATATATATATATATATATATATATATATAGTATATATATATATATATATATATATATATATATATAATCTATATATATATATATATATATATATATATATATATATATATATAGTGCCCGGGAAAACACTGGATGGCAGTTTACATGTATTGGGAGGGAACAGGGAAAGAGAAGAGGGATTCATACACAGGCAATAAGCTACAAATGTACTTAATATCCAATTCGCTCTACCTCGGAATTAATATATTTAATATATGTTAACGGAAGGGGAATTTTTGTTGTTGATAATAATTTCGTCCTCTCGTGGATGCGAACCAGGTTTGTCTATATTTGTTGTTTGTTTGTTTGTATGGTGCTTTTACGTTGCATGGAACCAGTGATTATTCAGCAACGGAACCAACGGCTTTACGCGACTTCCGAATCACGTCGAGAGTGAACTTCTATCACCAGAAATACACATCTCTCGCTCCTCAATGGAATGGCCGAGAATCGAACCCGCGACCACCGCGGTGGGGCGCCAACAACCTACCACCCACGTCACTGAGGCGTTGGGTTTGTCTGTCTGTATGTATGTATGCATGTATGTATAAGTATATGTATGCAACTTCGTACTCTATAGAAATCCGCACCGGCTGGCCGATTCTAGACAAAATTTGCCATGCACATATATACACATATATACATATATTATTTTCATCGGATGTTTAATGCATATACATTTATCTACTATAACGTCAATGAAAATATACAGGGATAAAAAGCGAAATAATATTCAAGGGGCACGAGTTTTCGAACATAAATTATCTAATAAATCACACGTAAGGCCAAAAAGAAAGAAAGAAAAAAAAAATAGAAATTAGAAGTCGCACCTGGATGGCAAAAATGTGCAAAATGGGAAAGAGAATGAAAGCAAAGACCCTGAAAAAGAGAAATAAAATGAATAACACCAACGAAGAGCGGGAGACGGAAGGGAGCAGCGATAAACAAGGAGACAAGTTCCCGAGTGGCTTTAATCGACGATAATTAAAACCCGCCTCCTCAGATTTAGCCGTTAATGTCACCTGCAGCAGAGATGGATGCCCCGCTTCTAATTCACTCAAGTTTCCATTATTATTATTATTATGATATTCCTTTTTTAGCCCGAGGATAGTCGGACCCGAGAGCTGTGATTACGAAGCGCCACACCGTTGTTGACCCGAATCTTAATCGAAAATATTAGCCACTTCAAGTGGATTTCGTTAATAACGCAATGGTAATTATGTCGTCCACTGGCATGCAGGAATACATGGCACTACACAGAAATGTGTAACATACATATGCTTGAGGATTATTCCTGAACAAAAACTGACATATAGATGTACCTACAAATTGTGAATATAAAATGTATGAGCAAAAACTAACATAAACACGTACATGCAAATTATGTATATATGTATGGAAAAAACTAATGTATACATGTAACTATAAAATATGTTTATATGAACAAAACCAACCAATACATGTACCTGCAAATTATGTATACACGTATAAAATTAGATTCAAATGTCAGTATTTACGTTATTGGAAGAAAATAGCGTCGAAAGAGCAATGATCAGAGGGGAAATCGGTACTCACATTTGGGGCGTTTCAACTGAATAAATGAAAGAGCATATTTGTGAAGGTTTCCTTTGCTGACCCAGGCATTTCCACTGCAAAATACGGATGTTTACTGAAATGCCAGATGCGTTATGTTTATCTTAGGTTTGATTCAAAGAATCCGTGACTATCTTACAATTTTTCACCCTAATAAAGTCCACTTCAATGGATAAATGAGGTTTTGATATCTCCAAACACTATAATGATAATGATTACCAGGAATATCCCGTAAGAGGAAAAGTAAAAAAATGAAAAAATTTTTAGTAAAATACTTGAAAATAAGTAATTAAAAACAAAAAATAATGAAGTTTATGAATGGAAGATATTTTTAACATTAGTATCAAACGATTAATTAAAAACAAAAAAATTTACTTTTCAAGGTATGTACTCAGGTTAAATGACTTCAAAGCCCAATTTTCATTATTTCAGTTTTTTTTATATGAAAATACTAAAATCGGTTAAATTAATTTAGATAAACTTATTTAATTTATGGTTGTCTATTCTGCAGTATTTCGGGTCAATTATAACACTAAAATCATTGATACTTTCAGGACTCACAGATGACAACTACCATCTGAAATATTCAGAAGTCGCTAAAATATTTTGAAAAGATTCTAAATTAACCTATTCACTTCATAATTTACAATACTTCCCTTTTGAAAAATTCAAATGAACTTGTTGGAGATGATCTCAAGTTCATATTTTATATTTAGTGTTTTTGGGTCAATTTTTTCTATTTGGTATTTCAGGTACCTATTCAAATGCTCCTGACCATTTTTAAAAGAAGATTTAAGTCATTAACAACTCCGATAACGACTTGCACATCCCTCCTGGACGTGTATATGATGTTGGGTCTATAAAGTGTACAGATGTTAGTTCTTTGCCTTTACAACCTCCTCCTCTCATCATTATTTACGGTCGTCTTTCACTTGGTCGCTTAAGTGGCTCCACTTGAGCAGGTGTGCTGAAGTGGTGTGCTTACGTGTTTCTGCGGGTTCTAGATCATTATTTTTGGATTTTCGGATCAATGTCTCTATTTCATCTTTTTAACGTAAAATCATCAAGCAAATCTGTTTTCGGCTTTTAAGTTTTCAGGCGCCTTCAGAAGACATAGTTTTAGGATTTATATTCTTTTCATGTGAACGTACAATTTCATAGCAAACTTCTCTTACTTCAAATTTTATCTTTTTTTTTTATCTTTAACTGCTTAAGTAATTTGTTTTTTCCAGGTTTTAATTTTCTATGAAATGCTGGAATTAAATATGGTTCTAAATTCATAATTTTTAAATACATTTCGACCATTTCATCTTTTTAGATTTTACATTAGAACATTCCAGTCAAAGTCCCTTATTTTAAGATACCAAGTCCTTAGTTTTGTAAATGCACACTCACACATACAAAATCCTATCTTTTTAACGTTTCAACACTGAATTATCACAATTATAGAAATCATCTGTTAGATAAAAAATTATTCCCTCCATTTCGTACGAAAAGAATGCCTCAGATTTACCTAGAAACCTACAATCTATCTATAAAGTCTTTGTGGTAGTTATATACATACATACATACACACACACACACATACACACACACACACACACATAATATTATATATATATATACATATATATATATATATATATTACTATTATATATATACATATTATATATATATATATATAATATATATATATATATCTATATATTATATATATATATATATATATATATATATACTATATATATATTGTATATATATTTATAAATATATATTATATATATATATATACTATATATATTGTACATTATATTATCTATATATATATATATATATATATTGTATATACTACTTTATGTATACTATATTATATTGTATCTCCCTTATATATGTATATATTATACATATATATATATTATATATATATATATATATACTATATATCTATTGTATATATATATATATACAATATACTAATATATATATATATATATATATACTATATATATTATTATTGTACAATATATATATATATATATATATATAGATATTAATATATATAATTGTCATATACATACTATATATGATTATCTACTATATATTGTATATACATACATAGATATGTATATGTATACATAAGGATATACATATATATATATATATGTATATGTATATATTTATTTATATATATATATATATATATATATATATATTATATATACATACACACACACACACACACACACACATATATATATATATATATATATATATATATATATATAATAGAAGCCTAGCATATATATGACTCGTGAGTGTGTGACTAATATACACATTTTCTTTTTATAAAAACTGACAACAATAAATAGTAATAAAGTTAACCTTCAGAGGATGTTGTGAAAATAGTTATCTTTAATGCCAAAAACGAAGCTATCTTTCAGTTTCATACAATCCTTTTTACTATGCAAGACTGAAACATAAGCTGATACATGATGCAATTCAACAATTAGAAAATGAAAGAAATGACAAGCTGATAAGTATGCTATAAAATTAACAAATTAATCACCTTCATCTTATTTAGACATTTACGGCTCAATGATAGTCTGGTAGTTCAAAATACACATCACAATCTTCACTTAAAGTCTTCGACACAATCTTTATTACTACTGCTATCTGATTCCTCATCATTGCTATGTGAACTAGAATCTATGTTATGCTCGATATCGGTTCCCTCATTGTTATAGATATTCCCTTTAAATAGAGGATGTTTGTTTTCTTCTCTATTGACATTTTTGTGTGAGCGTCTCTCAACATTTTCAAATTTCCTCTGAATCAAGACTCTGATGACGGGGTTCCTAGTGCACAACAGACAGCAGAACTGATCCGTAATGATATTGATTCTGGAAGTTTTTCTTGATTGTTTTAATCTGTACATTCTGTTGTGCTCGTTTCTAGCTTCCGGAGTTCTTCAATGTAGGTAGAAAGGATGTAATTATTCTCCTACATGAAATAGCAGTTTATGGACAGAGGCTGCCATGTGAAACCAACTGTAAACATCAATAAACATTTTGGCTGTTTCTTTGGCATGAGCGCTGAATTCTTTTGAGTCACTGGTTGCAATGAGGAGACGGCTTTCAGTATTACAGTAAATCTTGATATCAGGTTGATATCCACACCGGTTATTTTACTAAAGGTTTCTGGGTCACGAAATGCACGCCGGACAGTATTGCCATCATTGCTCGTACCAGATCCCGTTTTTGGTTGATCCACAATAAGCCCCATTCTTTTCTTTAAAATTCCATTTGAATCATAGACTTCTTTCTCTTGACATTTTCTCTGTGTTCTTTATGGGCAGACCAGACCTTAATCTTCAGGCGATATCCGACAAAAATAACACTCAAACAAATGCAAGTAAGTTATGCTGACAAACCATACTTGGTAACATCATAGTTAACTGGATGTAAACTTTCTATACAATTCATGTGCGTTGGCTTAGCCCCATATATATTGCATAACACTGAACTGGATGTATTTGGCAGAACATTAGCAACTTTTCCATATATCATAGTTAATTGTAACTCATGATTCTTTAATTTCATTACTACTCGGCATAAGGGTTTTGATCTGTTGTTGAAAGTGATTATTTTGTGCTCGAATAACATCTGGAGTTTTCTTTACACACTGAATCTTGAGGGGGCGACAAAACCGACTAGAGGACGGTTTAGACTCTGTCCAAATCACATGTTGATTTTCTGTCAACTGGAGGGGGACATGAGTAATATAGAATAAGTTTTCTTCACATCTTTTTACTGCACTTTTTTTGTATCTTTGCTTATAAGGAGACTGTCCTGAAGCCCCATCAAAGGCCCATTCACAAATAAGCTTTTCTTCCCCTGTTGATGGAATTTCGATTGAGCTACTTGATGGCTGATGTTTTTTTACATAGTATACCTTCAGCTTTGTCAATATGAACTTTAACTAGCCTCTTACATGTGTGGTCAAGTGCTGCTTGCAAGTAACGTCTGCGCTAGTTTCGGTATAAGTCATCGATTCAATTTCTGGGTAACACTTTGATTTTGCAAACCTGAGTTTCTCATAGGAAGAAAGTATCTTGCACTGAGGAGTTTTGTTTATTAAATTTCTGACTGCCAGGTAAGTATGTCTTGTCAGATCTGCTGCAACATAAAGTGGAAGAACACCATCGTCTGATAAAGACATAATGACAATTGATTTAGACGGTGTTTCAACGACCGATGTATTTTCACATCTCAAGTGGGAGATGCCATGGTAACCTTTCAAACAAGATGCCAAAATGGGATATTGTTCCAAGCGACGCTTTGCGATGCTGCCATTACAAGCATTTGTGTTTCTTGTTGCTTTGCCACATCCATCGTCAACGCGTCGCTGGTTTAGAAACAACGACAGGCAGTGACTCTGTCCAATCGGCCGTTTCGAATCCTGACTTTGACGAAGCACTCTTCAATTAGAATTCCCCCTCGGGTGCCGTATAGTGAACTGGTTATCATACGATATTTGGGGCTTACTATCTGTGAATCTAAGGAGATACGCGTATATGTGACAACAATCCACACACGCACACACATATATATACACATACATATATACATTTATATATTATGTAATGAGAATAAATTACATCGACTAAAATAAGTACAAAAGTTCCAAACAAGACTTAAGACATAAAAACTAAACGTCCTTTAATAAAGAAAACCAGTCGAGAGATAGAGTGAGGACGGAAAGAGTGAGTAAGAGAAGGCTGGAGATGGGGGGAAGGAGGGGGGGATGGAGGGGGATGGGGAGGGAGATAAGGGGGAAGAGTGGAAGACTTAGGGCAAAATCACCTATGCGTGTGAGTTGGCTATCTAAGTGTTTATCAGACGAGGGTTGAAAGAGGGGACTGATGTAGGAAGACTTAAAGGGAGTGCTTTTCACGGCAGGGAGGGAGAGACCTGAGTGTTACTATTCCATGATCTTAATATAAATAGTATATACATATATATATATTTATAATATATATATATATATATATATATATATATATATATATATATATATGTATGTATGTATGTGACTGATTGTTTATCACTTATAAATTCCACTTCGGTCTAGGCTATTCCCAGGTTGAGTGAATTTCATAACAAACGACGTTTATAGGTAAATGTTTGTGAATATATAATATTTCACGATGTATGAGATAAAAAATCATACACTACACACACACACACACACACACACACATATATATATATATATATACTATATATATTATATATATATATATATATAATATATATATAGATATATTATATATATATATATATATATATATATTATAATGAATAATTCATAACAGACTGGTGGGGTTAGGATTACAGCTCCGAAGCCCTCCCGTTTTGTTGCTTGCATATTGACAGAATTCTTTACACTCATTTTTCTCTCTTCTTCTTCCACCTCTGTCTTCCTGTCCGTCCGTTTCTCTCTCTCTCTCTCTCTCTCTCTCTCTATATATATATATATATATATATATATATATATATATATATATATATATATATATGTGTGTGTGTGTGTGGTGTGTGTGTGTGTGTGTGTGTGTGTCACAGTATGTGTGAGCTTCTGCAAAATTCTCTGCAAGAGAGAGAGAGAGGAGAGAGAGAGAGCGAGAGAGAGAGAAGAGAGGAAGAGAGAGAGAAAGAGAGAGAGAGAGAGAGCTGGATTGGTACTTTCATAGTAGATCTAAATCAATAATTATACTGAGAGAATGTGATTAGATTCTTAAACAAGTTTTTTTATTTTTACCTCTGTCTATTGAATAGAATTTTTTAATCGAAAATAATACATGAAACGGCTGATTCAAACAGCGCAGTTTCCTAACGCTTCACGATAAATATGTAGAGGTTTTATTCCTATCTCTGATATCATCTATTACAATTTAGCAGTTGTTCAGTAAATACTCAATTCTTTACAGTATCTTATTGTAAATCATACCTTTAGAAAAAATACGATAAGAAACTTTATACATACATAAGAACTACTACATACATTACCACATACACAAATACATACTAACACATACACACACACACACACACACATATATATATGTATATATAAAATTTAGTAAATAGATACATACATACATACATACATACATACACATACGTAATACGGCAACCTGTTGCACCATAATGAAACCTGAAAACTGGATCCCATAGACTTACAGCCAAAAGAAAATCTTATAAAATTACACCTGAAGTCCTCTTTCTTTAACTGTCAAGAAACCAAGACGGGCTTGGGAACTTAAATCAAGACCCTTTACTTGCAAAAGGAAGGTTAAATTGTCCAGGTAACGCACAAGAAGAGAATATTTCACAGCACAGAAGTGAATTGGAAGAAGGACTGATCTACCCACTAGATCTGCAAGCTCTTTATGGCAACGCGTCAATGCATAAACATGAAAGATGATTTGTGACTCAATGTACAAGTTTGATCAGCCATACCAGACGTCGACTTTGACTCTACGAGACGAGTGTGTGGAAGACCACACGTTTTATAAATCGCTAATATAGCTGAGGGCTGATAAATCACTCATGCAGCTGAGGGCTGATAAATCATTCATGCAGCTGAGGGATGATAAATCACTCATGCAGCTGAGGGCTGATAAATCACTCATGCAGCTGAGGGCTGATAAATCACTTATGCAGCTGAGGGCTGATAAATCACTCATGCAGCTGAGGACTGATATATCACTCATGTAACTGAAGGCTGATAAATTACTTGTAGAGCTGAGGGCTGATAAATCACTTATATAGCTGAGGGTTGCTAAATCCCTCATATAGCTGAGGGCAGATAAATCACTCATGTAACTGAAGGCTGATAAATTACGTGTATAGCTGAAGGCTGATAAATCACTTATATAGCTGAAGGTTGATAAATCACTCATATAGCTGAGGGCTGATAAATCACTCATGTAGCTGAGGAATGATAAATTACTTGTATAGCTAGGGGCTGATAAATCACTCATATAGCTGAGGGCTGATAAAATCACTCATGGCAAAGCTGAGGGTGAATATCACACTGCATGTAGCTAGGCTGGGCTATATCTCATGTAACTGATAAATCACTTATATAGCTGAGGGTTGATAAATCACTCATATAGCTGAGGGCTGATAAATTTCTCATATAGCTGAGGGCTGATAAATCACCCGTATAGCTGAGGGCTGATAAATCACTCTTAGAGCCGAGGGAGCTGCCCGTAACAGGAATGAAATACTAATCGAAGAGAATACAAGTCACCTCAAGAGGCTGACTTAGCCAGGCCCAAATAGGGATCCTTCTAAGATAAAATAATCAATTCATCTAAGTTCTTAAGTTCAAAATACTAATAGTCTGACTCGTTCTGTTCCCAAATTTTCAAAGAAATAATCCCCGATAGGAGTAGCCTATGGAGAGATAAGGAGGATATTGGTGTGGATGACATTAACGCATAAGGCTCCTCTCTGCCCCATTGAGGGACTATTGATTGCACGACTTATGTCAACTCGCGTTACTAGGGTCAAGGTCAACGTTGTTGCTGTTAAGAGACATGAGATGGACTTCCATCCAAGGATGCTTGTAAATACTGGCGACCCTTCTAGATGCAATCATAAGTCCGAAGTAACTTATAAATTGCATCATCATCATCGTTCGTCATTAATTTGGTCAACGTCCTACCCACAAGATCTTAGGAATGTGTCATCAAGTCTAAATGTCTTCTCATAAGAGATTAAATGAGTTTCGAGAACTGGCGTCGTCACAATCATTGTGGTCATCGACACGAAAGTGTGCTCTAAAAATGAATGAAATATCTTTAAAAAGGATTTCCTATGACACATTTATTTATCCATACATGCTTTACAAATACTTCCACACCTCACATCCAATGTCCCCTGTCTTCCCCAAAACCAATCCCCTCTAAGAGAGAGAGAGAGAGAGAGAGAGAGAGAGAGAGAGAGAGAGAGAGAAACAGGTGGTGGATGACCGGACGGGGGCGTCTAAGGGAAATGGCGTGCGGTGTCTCCTGAAGGTGCTGGTCGGGCAAGGTAGTAGAGGACTTCACTGGCACTCGTAATTAGGGCAAAGCACATGCAAATACACAGTGTTGACTCAGTGCCAGCAGTGCCAACTCGAAACCTCACGCACATGGTGCCACTCTCGCCCCGTCCAGCCTCTCGTGGTGGACGTCGAGTGTTTGGACAACCAGATTCTTTCAATTTTTTTTGGAGTTTTTTATTTCCATTTCGCCATTTTTCTCTCAATCTTATTTTCGTTGCTGGTTTTGTTTCTTTTTAAATTTATTTACTTTCGAGCGTTTTCCTTTCAATAGTGCGCGTTTCTGTCTCTTCAGTTTCATTTGCTGCGAGTTTTTACGTCCTTATTTGATTTGCATCTTTCAGCGCAACAGTTTTCTTTAGGGTCTTTACGTTACCGACTCTTTGATGAAGAATGTCAGTTTCCTATAGTCGTCCTCACGCTACACACTCAGTTCACGATCTGATCATCTGCAAAATAACAGAATCTCTATATGATGGTTTTAGCGATCTTATTTACTTATTATAATAAACTGAAAACGATTTACATAGAAAACACTGAAAATGATCCAATGTGTTTATATTGTACATCGGTAGTCTTAAAAGAAATACATGAATTTAAACAGACCCCCGACCACGATTTACCTTGACTAGGCACTGAGGCTTTATTAATCCTTCGCTTTACCTGAAAATCCTAATTGGTGGCTGCCACCTTATGAAGAAAAGTTTTTGTTTCGCAAAAGTTTGAGGTAGAAAAACTGTTGGGCTTTTCGGAATGCTAATAAAATTTTTTTTATTAGTGTGAAGCCATGTATTACAAATATAAGGAATGTTTCCTTATAAAAAAGAAAAATGTAATTTCAAAGTCAGCTCTGAGTTTTAATAAAAGCTTATGAACACCGACCAATTTTAAAATTCATGTGAAACTTTATATTTTTTAAAATATCGTAGAAATACTTTTAATAATACTATCTATGCACACAGATAACAAACAATATATATATATATGTATATATATGTATATATATATATATATATATATATATATATATATATATTATATATATATAAATAAAGGTTTTTTTGCCACGAAGGAAAAAAATTGAAAAAGCGAGATATATATATATATATATATATAATATATATATATATATATATATATATATACATCTCGCTTTTTCAATTTTTTCCTTCGTGGCAAAAAACCTTTATTTATACATAGCATCACGTTTTATATACTTCATGATCAGTTATTCATTATATATAATATATATATATATATATGACTGGTAAAAATGTTCTGTTACAACAGAATTCCATCTAATAAAAGGAGCCCCTAAAAACACCAAAATATAGAGAGGAAAGTACTATATTTCAGAGACTGCTGTCTCCTCATTCATATACCTGAAGAGAGAGACAGCAGTCTCTGAAATATAGTACTTTTCTCTCTATATTTTGGTGTTTTTATGGCTCCTTTTATTATATATATATACACACACACACACACACACATATATATATATATATATATATATGTATGTATATATATACATATATATATACCACACACACACACACACACACATATATATATATAGATATAATATATATATATATATATACATATTAAATCCGTGCATTTGTGTTCCTGTGTGTGTCTGCGGAGAGAGAGAGAGAGAGAGAGAGAGAGAGAGAGAGAGAGAGAGAGAGAGATTCCTTATCAGCAAATATGTATATTACACTTTATCTCAGCTATTTAGCAAATAAACAAGAATTACTTGAGCCACAGTTCACATCCTTACTTATCTGCAACGCAAATAAACTAGATGACTTTATCATATTGTGGTACTTTCCTTCATCAGATGCTTTTAGGGGATGAAATTCCTTGCAAGCGCTGGGACCTACGAGGTCACTCAGCATAGGAAGGGAAACTGAGAGCCAAAGGTTACGAAGGTGTGACAGGAGGAAAACCTCAAAGTAGTTGCGCAACGCAATAATTATTAGGAGAGGGTAGGTAGCAAGATGCAAGAATGATAATATGAAAGCAGGTAGAGTAAAGGAAATGAACGGGGTTTAAGGGCGTCTCTCTGGTCGTTTTCCTGACCTCATTTACAGAGAGTTAGATATACTCCTTTAATATATAGTTTGACCTTTATCAGCATCGCAGGCGCATTAACACAATAAAATCATTCAAAATATCAAGAAACATTAATACGCAGTGGCTCTTCCAATAGTGACAAGATATTAATGAACTTACTCTGACGTATATAACAATATCACATCAAATATACCTCTATCTACAATGTCCTTCCCTTTTAAAAATAAAATGATTCTACACGATTGCACAGTTGTGAATTGTTGCAATGCAATTTGGTTATAAGGCAATTTAACAAGCGTGACAACCCTTCGTTTATGACAATAATATAAGATGGGGTCATAACGTTAAGGCGCCATCGTGGAGATGCTGTAGCCGGTTGCAAAGTTACCTTCATTCATTCATAATACTTAAGAGTATATGGGCTGGCGGCGGGGGTAGGGGGGGAGGGGAGGAGGGACTGGGCTGCACTTCACCATATGCGAATGTGGAGATCCCTTAAAAAAGGGGGGGAAGATATTGCAGTTTACTTTCCAGAGGAAAGCAGAATTCTAAATCAAAGTGGCACTCTACACTTCCTTCTGCATCTTCCAAAATCGATAACCGGCACAAGTGTCTTAAGGATGGTTTGTTTGGCCCATTCATGACATTTTCCTTCTCATTCATTCTTACTTTTTTTCTAAGGTTTTTCTTTTAATTTTGATTTTTTTTTGATAAATTTGAACGGTCTTCATAATCTCCTTCTCCTCGATCCTCAAAATAGTTGTAATTTAGAATTTCATGATTTATTTCTTTGTGACTGGATTATTATTATAACTACCAGTTGTTATCATACCACGCGTACATTCTCCAGGAACAAGCAGTTATGTGTTGAGACAATTGCCTTCGTTTTGTATTGTTATGACAGTCGGGTTATGCATTTTTGTTTTGCTTTAAATATAATCTTCGTAGTGTGAAAGTCCCACAAATTTGGAAAACAAATTTATTCAAAACCACGTCCAGTTTCAGAGCGTCATGCTCCTCTTCAATGTCTTCAGAGTGAGGAGGGGTCCAGACGCTTTCAAACTGAAGGTGGTTTCGAATATATTTGTTCTCCAATTTGTGGCGTTTCCACGTTTCAAGGTCCTATACTGATCTGTTATCACCGTAGTGTACTGCTGCTGCATTACGATCAATCTAGCCAAGTACAAATATCATTATCTCTATTGTTTACTGCTATTAAAGGTGTGATAAATAAAATATTCTACATAAGAACATCGAAAGTTATCATATAAGAGACCACGAGGGACAAGGGTCTCTCTCTCTCTCTCTATCTCTCCCCTTCCCTTCCCTCCCCTCTCTCTCTCTCTCACCCACTCTGACTCCACAACCACCGAGCTTCGCAAGGCCCCGTGTCAAAATGACAGAAAGGCAACTGGTGAAATGTTGAAATGTCTCTCTCTTGTGATAAGTCGTGACTTATATAATTTCGAGATTTATCATCACATATTTATTTGGGAAAAAGAAAATGACCGCGGTAAAAGAAGGGTGATATCACACGAATCATATGATTTCGACGACAATATATCGTATTGAGCTCTCCAGAAAAAGGCAGCATAAAATGAAAGACGGGAAATATATTCATACAGGCCTCATCCATTTCTGATAAAATATTCCTGCAGTGAAAGGAGTATTAGGGACTCTTAATCCCAGTACCGGTCTTACCCAGGGGCGATCAGACGCGAGAAACACCCGTATTATCTATTAATTTCCATGATTACCCGACGTCCTTTGCCATTGTTATTCATTCCCGTATTGACCGTGTTATTATCGTGTTATCACCTCGTCATGTCATGCATGACGAGTGACGGCTGGGGCCGTAATTTGATGGCGTAATAACGGGCCTCCCAGAAGACGCGCTGTCGCTGGTTCTGTAATGATATCAAATATACCTCAGCGGATGGACTCGACAAACATTCTTTTTAGCAGCGTTAAGGCCGGATTACGCCGACCAATATTTGTGTTTACATTAAGAAGATGAATTTATTAGTGTGAAGGAGCAGATAGCGCCGATAAATTTATTAGCATAACGGGAGAGAAGACGTTGATAAATTTATTAGCGTGGCGAGACAACCGTATTGGGTTTGGTGGGAAATGAAAGACATTTGCAACCGAGTCGCTACGAAGGCGATGTGTCGCTCGAGAAGAGGAAAGCCCCTAAAGCCCCTCTCATGAGTAAGTCTTATCTAATCTCAGCTTGAGAGAGAGAGAGAGAGAGAGAGAGAGAGAGAGAGAGAGAGAGAGACATTTTACCTCCGAGTATATGTCTGTCTCTAATGTATGCAGAAAATCACATATTCCATAGGTACATTTAAAGGAAGAATTTAACCATACTTATTCCGTATTTCTCTCTCTCTCTCTCTCTTCATATACACATATACATTTATAGCTAGCAGGAGGGGTTCCCTTCTAGACGTGGCACAAAATAAGTATATTAAGGCAGCATCATTTATACGCAATGTGATTTTGCGATACTGGAGTGTCTGTTCCCTCTCAGCTCGAAAAAGCATACATAAAAACCCCTTTCTCAAAAACACTACAACGCTGTGGTATGATATTTGCTCTCGTCAGTTAACCAATCACTAACGACAGGGGAAACCAAGGACCATACATAGCCCAGAGCCGATGAAAACGGAATTAAATGAAAAGAAGGGTAAATTTTTGATGTACCGCCTCCATTGAAATCAAGTTCAACTGTCTCCTGAAGAAGGGAAGGTTTCAAATCTTTGAAAATGAGAGGCGAGGACGCAATTCCAAGCTTAGTTGTAGAAAAAAAAGACGTCCTGTCAAGATGAACTTAAGCAAAAACAAACAAACAAAGACTAACAAACGGACATAAAAAAGCAGCATTCATTACAATTCTATTTCGGCTTTCCCTCCATCTTCCATCATTCGTGAGTCCGGGTCCTTCATAAGTCAGGATTTATCAGCCACTGCTCTTTTGGGAAATGTCCAAAGACAATCTCCTTTAAATATACACATCATTTTTGGGGCTGAAATATCCTCCTCTTCCTCCTCCGTTGAAATATAGAATCGGTCGAAGACAAACAGCGAATAACGACAATAACAGCGGTCACAGCTTTGTATCTCTGTCCACTGGGCGCATTTATGCATTTATCTTTCTTTCTTTCTTTCCCTCTGTCTCTCTTCGGTTGTTTTAATGAAAAGGCTATTTGTGGATTATGTGGAATTATCAGAGTTCTTGACTAGACTTTATGGCTTTCAATGTCGAGCGGAAGATTGGTGGTCTCGGTTCCTAGTTTTCTTTTTCCCTTATTCGCTTGTAATTCATGTATTTTTTTTTCTTTGAAATTCTGGACTTTAGTTATCCATCATCATTTTACTCTCTCTCTCTCACTTTTTATCCAAACACCTTTATCCCCTTTCTATCTTTCATATTCTTCACCTAGTTCTCGTTCACTGCTCGCCCCTCTCTCTCTCTCTCTCGTTTTACTCCTCCATCTTTACACACCCTCTCCCTACTACTTTCCTAATTCCTCAACAATCTCTCTCTCTCTCTCGTTTTATTCCTATCTATATTTCCCCTCATCCCCCCCAACATTCTCTCTCTCTCTCTCTCTCTCTCTCTCTCTCTCCTTCCATGCCTTCCTCTTGGCGTGGCCGGCCGTGGCGGGGTGCGGGTCACTCATTAGAGCTAATAAGGCAGTGATTTAAGCGCCACGTATGACCCAGGTCGCTTCCTGCCGCCATGTATTTTGTTGCTATATACGTTTCTGTGATCCCCGGGTCCCCTTTCGTAACTGGGGACCATTAAGGGCTCAGGGGGGTCGTAAATTAAGTCTTTGAGTATGTGCCAAATCGCAATGGAAGTTTTTTCCCCCCTTTTCGTGAACGGGACGGATTATCCTCGTCATGCTCGCGGATCGGACCCCCGAAATACGCGACTGTCTAGATTTAAAGTCTTTGTTAGACTGGTTCCTGGGATGTCGATGACTATTTGACTGTTTACTGAGGCTCGATTGCTCCGTCGAACTGTTTCCATGAGTTGAAAATCCGGGTTTAAAACTGTTATATGAGATTTAACTTTTGAGCATAACTTTCTTTCAATTTAAAAGATATTTTACAGTTTTACAAAATCTGACAATTGACTCAAACCATTTTATGAAATGTGATATCTGAGTTTGAGCCTTTTAGTTTTATGAAATGTAATATCCGAGTTTGATCCTTTTATGAAATGTAATATGTGAGTTTCACCCTTTGATGAAGTGTAATATCTGAGTTTGACTTTTATGAAATGCAGTATCTGAGCTCGACCCTTTTATGAAGTGTAATATCTAAGTTTGATCCTTTTATGAAAGGTAATACTTAAGTTTGACTCTTTCAGGAAATGAAATATCTAAGTTTCATTCTTTTATGAAATGTAATATCCGAGTTTGACTCTTTTATGAGATGTAATGTCTGAGTTTGAACCTTATACGAAATGAAATATCTGATTTTGACCCTTTTATGAAGTGTAATATGACTTTTAAATGAAGTTTGGTAATAAAAATATGAGTTTGACCCTTTCATGAAGTATAATATCTGAATTTGACCCTTTTATAAAGTGTAATATCTGGGATTAAGCCTTTCATGAAATGTAATATCTGAGTTTGCCCGTCTTAAGAAATGTAATATCTGAGTGTGACCTTTTTTATTAAATTTATTTCCAGATTTGACCGTTTTATGAGATTTAACATCTGAGTTCACCAGTGTCATAAGATCTGACACATAGTATGTGCGATTTAACATCTTAAATTAAGTGCTCTAGGAGATTTAACACCGTAGGTAAATGAGTCTCAGTGTTTGATTGGACGTAGTGTCTGAGGTTAACGTTTTATGAGATTTTCATCTTAATTTAAGGGTTGTCTTAAATTTACCATCATAATGTGAGTATTTGATGAGACTTAACATAAAGTTTAAAAGTTTAAGAGACTTAACATTCTGGGTCAACCATCTTTAAACATTTAACATCTGACTTTAGTAATTTTTCATAAGCTTTAATATATAAATTTTACACGTTTTATAAGATTTAACATGTGAATTTATCTGTTCCATGGTTATTTATTCCTGTTTTTTGTGCGTTATTGCTACCGTATATATAAGACTTGACTGTCTTATATACTGAAGTGTCTACAAACAACATATGAATATAACTTTTTATTAACAAGTTATGGTCTCTCTCGGTTATGTCTATGCCTACCGTTAACTGTCTTTATACTTTAGGTGAACTGGCTTTATGGTTATAACAGGTAATTAAATCTTTTTTAAGATGCTTATGATTGATTTCTGCGAGTTGGATGCATGGCACAAAGAGAAAATCCTGGATGCAAGATATCACGATCAAGCCCAGAATGCATTGTGTAAAACTGAAAATTCTCAGTACATGGTATATGGAGAAAATCTTGAACTCATGGTATAAAGAGGAAATCCTGATTGCGTGGTATTTCCATTCGTGACGTAGTCCTGACGTTTCATGTGACGTCACTGCCTCGTCCTTGATGACGATTACAACCGCTGGGTGGCTTTCGTGGTTTTTTGTTTTGTTTGTATGGTGTTTTTACGTTGGATGGAACCAGTGGTTATTCAGCAACGGGACCAACGGCTTTACGTGACTTCCGAACCACGTCGAGAGTGAACTTCTATCACCAGAAATACACATCTCTCACTCCTCAA
>NC_087216.1:39340826-39363326 GCF_015104395.2 Macrobrachium nipponense
ACAAATTTTCTTCGTATTGTTTCCCAACAGTACGAATTCAGAGAAAGGTATGACCATTCACCAAATCGTTAAATATTTCTCTCTTAGCTTTTTGAATTGCTATTTTGACTATTAGCTTGTGATCTAAACAACTTATTTCAACTTTGACAATTGTTGGTAATTTTTTTCCCGTGAGAAAAATTTGTATGATTTTATGTATATACGTACTTATTCTGTTCATTTATAATACACCTCTTGAAGAGGCCTAGTGGAAGGAGAAATTGTCGAGCTACTACAGTCTTTTATTCTCTTTTGTCCTGTAGACTATTTTGACGTATCTCATCTTAGTGTTATGAAAGATTATATATATATATATATATATATATTGTATATTATATATAATATAATATGTACTATATATATTTATATATATATATGTATATATGTATATAATATATATATATATTATATATATATTATATATATATATATATATATATATATATATAAGGGAGAATAAAACACCATGACAACCTGCGAGAGCAACTTTCATAAAAATTCTAGAAAAATCAGTTATAAAAAAGCGACCACACGAAGGCAAGAAAAACGTATAAAATAATGCAAGTAAAATCATAGAATCAACAAAGAGAAATGCCTCAAATTCCCGGAAGATAATACTAACATTTTTATTTTATTTTAATCATTTATTTGTTCTGCGTAATGTGGGGCATCGCATGATTAATTGCCATTATAACTTTTATAAACCATGTTTATAAAAATGTAAATTGCTTTTTATTGTAATCATTAAGTCCAATTTATCACATGAAAACTTTCTTTCCATAATTAGGAAATCATAAAATTTATGACATTCTTATGGCTTTGGCGCACAGAAATCTGTCATTTTTTCGTGCTGATTCATGCGTAAGAAATTATGTTCATATATATACAAGAAATTAAGTGTGCATATTTTGATTTAATGCTGAGGCAAATGATTTGAAGATATGACGGCCTTATCTAGACCCCTCAGAGAGGAGAAATACTACTATAATTAAGTAAAGGAACTTGAACTGAACTATAACTGGTTCACTTAAGGTAGATTCTTGGATGATCCCTATGCCTACGAGACGTTAGTTTGGCGGCCGCTGATTGGCTGGGAGCTGCCTACCTCCCGGTACCAGCCAATCAGCGGCCACCAAACAAACGTCTCGTAAGAATAAGGTTCATCCGAGAATCTACGTTAAGTGAATCAGTTATAGGCAGCAGCATGTATTTTCAAATGAGGAAAAAGTGCAAAACGGCGTCTGTTGTAGAGGGATGTACCATATATGTTAACTATAGCGACTGGAAGACAATCTTCATCCTTCCATTTCTCTCAAAGGTCACCAGAAAGTTCATTTTGAAGTTATGATATAAGTGCTGTGAATATATAAACAACTTCTTAAGTTGGTCATTTTTCTCGTTTATCTCACGTGATTATTCCATTCCTTGCTAGCTTACTTTGCAAGCACGTCATAAAATCACTCGCATTTACTGTCTGCTTGTCAATCCGTACTTTTTCCATCATGCCCCTTAAGCCTCCCTCCCCCCACCCCTTGTAGGAAAGCCTCCAGGAAGGGTTAAGCCGTCCAGATTTTAGCAAGTTATTCGGGATGACATTTCTAGCCTCACGGCTTCCACCACATTCGAATAATCGCCACGTAAATATTTCACTGCTTTAAATCAACTGAGGTATAATAATTTTTTTTTAGGAAACACAAACAAGTCGTTATACCCAGCTGTCAAGGTTCTCCCATTTCTTACAGGTAAGATGAAGAAAGATTTGGCACAACTGAAGAATCACATGAGAAGAGAAAGAGATTGATTTCCTTTTCTTAAGGGGGAGGGATATATTGTCATGCTAACCGCACATTAATAACAATTCGTACCGGCCAGGCAGTGTTCAGTAGCCAGGCAGAATGAAGGATTTACGTCCATGACGTTTATTTATGCTTGTTCGGATGTTTGAATTATTCTATATGATTTTTGCTCTTATGTTCATTTCATATGCCATGTACTTTTTTGCTTCTGCTTTTTTTCAGTTAATTATTTTCCTACCAATTTGATTTGATTTTCTATAAATTGAGAAACGACGATATTTTTAAACTGTGTATTTTCGTGGAAATAGCTTCTTCTGTTATTTGGTAAACAGCATCACTGAAAAAGACAGCCTGCAGTTATGAACAAGGCGCCAAAGTAGTCAAATTATTAGGACTACTGGTGTACTGTACTGACTACATGGAAATTTAGACTGTAGGAGTAAAACCAACAGGAACCCCTGGAAGAATTCATACAGACTCTGAAATCCTGTTATCAGAAAAATCGGAGGAGAGAATCTAAGCAGATACTGCCTATCGTTGACGAGAATCTCGTCCTTCTGGCCACGACCGTCTTTCCGTCTGTCTCCGTTAAGCTTTCAGATTACTGAAGCCTTCAGTCGAAGTTTAGTCACACACGGGCGTAATGTTCAAGGCTTCTGGAAATGATTCCTACGCCTACTCAGTCACGAAGTTGCTCAAAGTTTATCTTAAAACAGCAGATGGGTGTCACATGTACATGGCGATCAAGTTAGAAGCATTCCTTGAAGTTACAAAAGGGAACTGTTGCCGGAGACTTCAAGAATTATGGGATGTTTAAGAGGCCAATTGCCAAGCGCTGGGCCCCTTACATATAATTCTTTTCATTTCCTTGCTCATTATTCTGGCCCAACCTATTCCTCTTCCTCTATAATGCTTCTTTAAAGTGCCTGGCACTATTTCCCTCTTGTGACTGCCTTTTTGTTTACATTTGTATTCTGTATATTCATTTGTTGGTATTTACTTCTGTATATTCATTTGTTGGTATTTACTTATTTCCACTATCTCTAGTCTACATAGGAATTCTCTCTTGCTTTGTTAATGCTCTTTCAGACTTGTTGCAAAGGCTTGTAATGTTTGCTCTTTTTGAATATGTATTCATTTCCATGAATTCTTGAAGATAATTTCTCTTGCTGATTTATCCACATGTAAAGGATTCTTCTAACCTCTTCAGATGTTGGATTTTGTGTTGATTCCTCTATCATACCAACATCCTCCAGTTCATATTCTTTCCCTTCACATAAGTATCTCGAAGCACTGCATTCACTATTCTGCCCTTTCCCTTTCTCACACTACAAGCAGATACTTCAGATGATTCTTCTTCACCGGAATTTGAAGTCTTCTTATTTCTGCTCTTCTGAACCTTAGTCTTTATCAAAGAGTGCTTAGGTCATTTCAGGATTTCCTTATAGGTAGGCAGCAGCGAGTTGCTGTTGATGGGATCTTTCGTGAACCACGACTTGTTATGTATGGAGTTCCACAGGTTAATGCTCTTGTTCCACTGTTCATTTTAGTGTCTTGGTGGTTCTTGGCCGACAGCAGTAATTGGTGTTTCTGACCTATAACACCACGGAAGGGAGCTACCAATTGCAGTGCAACTTGCACGTTTTGCTATAGATCATACTTAAGTCATCTTTTGCATTCCAAAGACCTTGACTGCATTGCATTCTGCGTCCTTGTTTTCAGTCCTTATCTTGAGCCGCTTCTCACTTGACTTCTTGACCTTCGTATGTTCTGTTTGCAGTTTTCCTTTTTATTTGCTATTCATTTTGCAATATCCAGTATTAGTTATTTTCAAAGAGTACTAAGCATTGCCATTTCCACGGTTGTCTGGTGTTCTTCGTATTTAGCACTGAAGAAACTAAAATAACTTTTTCTTAAGAATGTGAAATATACCATAATTATAAATACTAACCTTGGCGTAATACATTTGACCCCGCCCCCGCACAAGGGGGTAGTACTAAACACGGCGAAACAGTGTAGGCGAGTCACTTGTCGCCGTGTTTAGTACTAACCCCTGAGGGTATCAAATGCCCCCGAGGGCTTTTCGCTATCTGCCTGTAACACACACACACACACACATATATATATATATTTTTATATATATAATATATATATATATATATATATATATATATATATATATATATATATATATATATTGCTACGTATATAGAACGCCTCGCCTTCCCAGCAGTGTTTTAGTTATATTTAATTATAAAAGTAGCAGCCATGCTGTCTCCTGAAGCTACTGTTGTTGGGAGAGTGGGTATGTCATAGGACTGATATTTCCGGTCTGACGGAAGCTTAGGGTAAGAGAGGCAGGTCACAAGAGTAGCTAGGCTTCGAGATGGATTTTGAGGGACTTCTACAATAAGACCTATTTTCCTTCCCAATTTGCTGGCGCTTGTGTTTACCACCTTTCAGGCAATGCTCGAGCGATTTTTGGAAGCCACGTGATTCGAAACCACCCAGTATCGCTCTCAGTCGGCCGCGAGACGTGATCTCGGGCAGAGGTCAAATTGCCAGCCTCCCAAAATTAGGCCTACCCACGACGCACTGGTGGACCCGGACCCCAGACCTGAACAGAGGTCGGACCGCATTCTTCTACAAGGATACACAGAATATTGCATAAAGGTACGTCTGAAAGTGTAAACTTCAACCCAGCACCTTTTACTACCATACGACTCTTGCTAAATTCATTTTCAATTCTCATTTTTACCCCTTCCCTACATCAAAGCCCTTTGCTCCTCATCGGGCCACGTGCTCCCCTTTGGTGACTTTGTTAAAGGACCAAGCTTTCGTGTAGTACCGTCAGTGAACCATTCGAAGGTTTACCCTTCCCCAATGTTTAGAAGAATTAATCAGCCTTAATCAAAGCAAGAAGTTTCATTTTTCCTTTGTGTTTTGATCTCGTTTAATCTTGGGATTGCTTTTTCCAGATTCCATGAGTCACGGTGCCGTCTCCTCCTGCCGCAAGTGTACGCATTAACCAACCCCCGTGAATGAAAATCAGCTTGAATTGAATGAGACCTATAAGTCCCCAACGTGGGGGGCCAATATCATTTAACTTTTACTCCAGGCCAAGCACGGGCCTTTCTGTACAAATAAATAGTTTTTAAAGTAAACGAGCTGAGTTTTTCCTAGGCGACCTTCCCTCTACAGAAAAAAGAAAATCAATTAATCAATCAGTTTACGGTAACTTTCCAAGCAATTCCCTCTTGAAATCCCCTAAATTAACTTTCCGATTTGACTGTATTTAGGGTCCTCTCACAGGCCCTAATATACGTAAATTGGGCGAATCTTGCCTGGATTGAACCTAGCTTGCACTTAAAAAAAGCTTGTAAATCGCGTTATTCCGTTGTTTAAAACGTAAACTGGTAAATTATTTTACAAAGCTGTAAATCAAGCCACCCTTACAGCCGGGAAAGAAGGACACACTGGACTCACGGTAAGGTGAATCCCATTCATTAAATATGATTATGTTCTATAACCAATAGTTAGCTTTAAGGTACGTTTAGAAGTTTTATTTTTAATTGTTTGAAGTGGTCAAAAGAGCGTAGGTAGAAATCTTATTATTGTAACGGCGAATGCGCCCAGAGCTTTATTTTAGCGGCGAGCTAAACAATTTGCCACCCCGCGAAATTTTCTGTTACTATTTGTGCTGTCCTCGTAGGTACTCTCACGAACACGTGTGCAGGATAGATGCCAGAAAGGACCAGATCAAAAACTAGGAAGTGCTTTTGGCCAGGGTTTTATTTACTGTATGAGAAAGCCTAGCTAGTTAGGAGTGTTTTACTAATAGGTTACGGGGCAAAAGAAGTGTACAATTCTTTTGTCTTGTGATATGTTAGGGTATTTGGACACTTTTTAACTTAGGTTTCATTCCAAAGTGTTTTGGTAACCGCTTACCCGTCAAATCGGCTAATTCCAGCTTTCGGCGCTCTCTCGCGCCTGCGCGGTCTCAACCAACCTTTGTTCCATTCATTCCAGCGGCAGCCCATGTTTGTTTCCCTCTTTCAACAGTAATCTAAACAATTTTGAAAGCAAAGTAAACGTAAGTCACGAAGTTTTAACGTAAATAATATCAATGTCTGTACTAAGTATCTATCGTCCTGCCCAGAGAAATTCAACGTAATTTCCGCACTTGAATAAGCAAACTAAACGTTCGTGGTTGTAAAATCGCCTCGGCATTTACAGAGAATCAGCTTGATTCGCCCATCAATGCTAGCAACGACCGTGGTGCGAACCCGCTCTTCTCGGTCCTTCTGTTTCACCTCGCATCGCTCACTTGGTCGGCGCGCTGAGCGAAACAAATTTCCATTTTCACTTAACGTAACCTTCATTTACCATTGTTTTTGCTAACATCGTTTTTCCTAAAGCCTTACCGTAATTTTTCACATTCTTCGTCCTTAGTAAAGTTAAACGTAAATCGTTTAAAGTAGAGTCAACTTGCAAGAATTGTTTAAAACGTAAAAACGCGTCTTTGTAAAATTCATATTGAAAACGGCAAATCCCTTTCATAAGTCGCGAGGCCGCTAATACGTAACGTAAAAATCGTTCAACACCGACCGACGCGTTATCATTTTTCATAAAAACGTTTATCCAAAAGCAATTCTTTCATGTTTCACGTTAACGTAAGTAAATCATTTAACGTCAAGTTTGCGTTCATATTAAACTAACGTTAGTAGTTCAAGTTCATATTAAGGGAGTTGCATTCACATATTCATTTTTCACACCCTCATCCGAGAGAGAGAGAGAGAGAGGGAGAACGCCAGAACCCAGTTAGTTCACGAAGCCAAGAGTACTACATCTTACCATTAATTATAGCATTGCCGTGAACTTAACCTTATTTTAGTCTCTTGTGGTCTTTTCATTTTACACAGCGTGATACGTTACGCGCATGTGTCCAGTGCAGTTTGCAACATTTATTTATTTTGTTTCATTTATCGAGTACTTACTTCAGCGAGTGACTGAGCCTTTCTAAAATTTCCATTACCTGTCCGTTGCCCGAGGTGGTCTTTTTCATTTTTCTTTATCACGAAAGATACTTGCGTATACCGCAAGCACCAATTCGCACGAAGTGTGCCGACGACCAATTCATTACTTTCCAGACAGGGTTTAAGTCGTTTTTTACCAGTTTAGGACTGGCCACCAACCAGTGGCACGTCAAGTGGTCTTATCATTTTTACAGTTGCCACTAATTCTTGACACTGTTCAAGCCGACTGGCCGCGTGAAGTACTCCCACCTTTTTACCTTTCCTCCTCCACCACCCTTAACACTCTGCCCCGAACAGAGTGCCATTTCACCCTTCGGATAACTTGAGTATACTGCAATTTGAGTGTCCCGGGACACACCAGCACGATACCAGTGCTCCAAGGAACGTCCTCCGTTAAATGGGGGCCCCCCCCCCATTGCCACCTGTCGACCAGGCCGTACAGGTAGCCATTAAACCTGCGTGTTTCCGTTCCTTACGGAACGCCCGAAATAATTAGTGTGTCCGTGTACAAGGGTCAGTGATCTTCGGCAACACTCCAACAAGGGAACGCCTCCCAAAGTGCCCGCAATACCAGCACTACTAGTGCTGCCCCAGGCACGCCCTCCTCATAAGTGCCTGCGCACCTGTACAGACGTACAGGTAGCCCTATACCACCTGCGTGTTCCCCGTCCTACGGCAACGCTCATATTCATTATAGAGTCATCCACCTATTTTGGATCACTGAACCAAGGAACGCCTCCTCATAAGTGCCGTGCACCTGTAATTGGTCCTACAGGTAGCCGCCCATTCCAGAGATCAACACCCAACTTAGGAACGCCCGTTAAGTGTTTTGACGTACGCCCGTACACTGACATCCATTTTGATTGTTTTTCCACCTCCTTTAGAAGGTGCCAATCCAGAAGTGCCACCAACATGTTACGGGACACTTCCGCCCCAAGTGCCACAGAGCACCCCAGTCTTCTCAGACTTTTTTGTTTTTCTCTACCACGTCGCAGAACCAACCTTTCCTAAGTGAGTGGCCACTTTTCCACAGTATAGGCACTCCTATTCCATTCCGGGTAACCCTTCCCTTTCCTGGCCATTATTTTCATTTTCCATCAGAGCCTCCTTACTGAGCCTAGGGAAATGTCTTCCCCCTGCTTCCGCCCCGACTTCTTTGCCAGAGAGCTAGAGAATCTCGGGGAGCACTCATAACTCTGGGCAAGGAGGCTGGTTTTACACTGGACCAGCACTAGACCAGTGGATAAAAGGAAACCGCAGCAGACTGCTGGCGCGCCAGCAAGGGAAAGGTAAGACAACGAGAAGCAGAGAGGAATAAAGCCGCAGTGGGGAAGCAAGAGAGGAATAGCCAGAGAAGCAGAAGAAAGAAAGAAAGAGAAAAGAGAGAAAGCATGAGCTAGCTCTCCTAGCATGACGCAATCTCCTGCTACTAGTTTCCAAGCCCCAGACCATGCAGCTTGGACCTCACCGGTAAGAGGTGGTTGCGGAGGTTGCTGGCACCACTTGTTGTGTGCGTGGGCCCCCCCCCACCCCCCCCCGGATGCTGTGGATTCCGACCAGTGCCCAAGTTCGGTCTCTACCTTGGGAGGAGAAAGCTTTCCAGTGGTGAACTTTCTTCAAGGCTACCATGTAGGCCCTGCCCTGATGAACCATTCCCCTCCTACGGCCTATTCAGTGGGTACAGAAGTCCATATGGCCGACAACCGAAGCCGCCCAGGTTCTCCCTTTATTTTCCAGAAAGGCAATTGCCCTAGGGGTGCCAGAAATCCAGACGAACGAAGAAAATTCAGTTTGAATGGTAATTGACGGTAACCCTCTATTCTGTTTCTTCGGTCCTTCTGAATGTGGAAATGTCCTCCTTTCTGGACCAGGAGACCAGGGAAAACCAACCAATTGTGCCAGCCTGGGCGTAGTTTGACCAAATTTTCATGATGTTTATTTTTCAGGTGATATTGGGCCCGAGAATCTGACTATAAAGGCCGTATCTCCCCTGGACGCAGCTCCCACGACCAGAATGCCACCGGAACACCTGCAGCATGCCAGATAACCACACCCTCACAATTTTAGGTTTCAGAGTCTAGTGCCTCCGAATGTCCCCCGACAATCCTTTCTATTTGTGAGCCTGGTCCTGAATCCAGTGCCAGGGGGGGGTAGCATGGAAATTCCTGCCGCATTCCCCCTGCCAGCCTTTTAACCTTGTTTTAAATTTTACCGCCTACCTCCTCCCTTGTTTGGAAAGGTAAGGCCCAAGCCCACCAGTTGACCCCAGGAACTTGTTTCCCGAGGGTGATCCAACCAGAAGGACGTTTGCACCTGTGCCCGAGGCACCACTGCCAGCCTTGGTGACTCACAGATTCGCAACCTGTTGGGGGCCATCTCGGTCCTTATCATCCAGTGCACGGAAGAAGGTTCTGGAAACACGTTTCTGGCCGAGACTGTGGCCGCCAAGTGGGTCACATGTTCCTTGCCAACTATGGAGGGTTGCTCCGAAATTTTCAATATTCCACCTGCCATCGCAAATGGACCGTCACTTCCAATCCTTCCTTCTTCTATAGGACCCCCAGCTAAGGGCCCTATAACCGTTCGCAACTCCCCTCCAAAGCCATTATCAGCCAAGCCCAACGTCAGAGCCTACGACGACGACTCTGGCGCTCACAAAGCTCCCTGATACGGGAAGGGAAACCGAATCCCCCGGGGGCAAACCGTCGATAGACGACAACTAATCACCATCGAAGGTATCAACCAACCTATCAAGCTGATTCCTTTCCAACCGTGCAATTGAGAAGTCACCACCCGACCTCATTTCTCCAAGGTTTGTACCCTTGCAGTTTGCAAGCTACATCCCCAGGATGGTTATGAACCTCCTCCTAGGGCAAGACAATGAAGATCCTGCCCCTCAGCATTCGCAAAAAACCGTAGGGGTCCTAAGCCCCACAAACAAATCACTCCAAAGCAAGGGGTCATCGAAAGTTCTACTTGCCTCTAGGAAGTAACCGGTCCTAACCAACAGTCTACACCCCCGCTACCAAGGAGGGAGAATTTGATCATTTCACAGTTCCGTTGCCAAAACCTGTAACGTAATAGGGCACTCTACTAAATTGGCCTAGGTGGCCACCCTAGCAAACTACCAGGCAGCGGGACACTGTCCCATTTTCCACCCAAGGCCTAGCCTTCAAACAAGATCACAAGGAGCCTCTGTCTCCCATTTCCAAGGGTCACGCTGAGAGGTATTGCAACCTCCAGTACCCGCCCCAGGTACCAGGTCCTTCGACCTCAACTCCCTGCCGTGCCACTTATTGGCAGCACTGAGCAGTGCCGAAGCTCCTGTCCAGCCTGGGCGTAGAGCCACCAAACCGAACTTGAACCTCTGCGCCTGGCCCCGAGCTTAGCGCCGGCGCCTAACCTTGATCAAGGTATCCTCCTACCAGGAGATCCTCCAACCGGCATGGAGCTTACCACAGCCCATGGCCAATCACTAGTTCCTTATTCTTCTTCATCCTTACCTCCTTTGCGCCCCGAGGATGAACCTCCGGCAAACCTTTACTTTGTAACCTCCTCTGGGAACAAAAACCAGGAGC
Source organism: Macrobrachium nipponense (assembly GCF_015104395.2). Lineage (NCBI taxonomy): Eukaryota > Metazoa > Arthropoda > Malacostraca > Decapoda > Palaemonidae > Macrobrachium > Macrobrachium nipponense. Next base: position 39,351,276 of record NC_087216.1, read on the forward strand.
TGCCCGACCGACCGGAGTTCAGCCTGGAGTTTTCCCCCCTCTGACGAACGGTTTGCCGCAGCAAGCCGGATGATGGCAGGGCCTCCCCTGCCAGTAGGTTCCACCTCCCTACGACGGTTGCTGCAGATGACCGAAGTATGGGTGTTCTCCCTGAAATCCCTCAGGCTTAACCACTGCCTCTGCTCCTGCCGGCGTTTCTGGGCCTTTCCCCAGAGTCGGTGCCATCCGTTCTACTCCTAGGAACTTGGTTATATGGCCAGGTCCTGGAGGAATAAGAAAGAAAGAAGAAGGGGACGTCCATTAACCAGATCTAACCAAAAAGAGCCACCATGCTCTCCTTGACACCTGTGCCTGGATTGGTACAGTGTCACATTCATATTTTGCATAATGATCCTGGCAACCTACCCAGAGAAGGTAGCCAGCCCGATCTCTGCCAGTAGCACGAAAACCCGCTAACCCCTAGCCACTGTAATAACTACTAACCCTCACGTTAAATATAATTACCTCATTTTCCCTCCTGGTAAATTTAACCACATCATCATCCGCCCCACGTATCATTACCCTCTCATTATGTTATTTTAAACCAGGTTTCCGTCGGCTGAACTACTGCTGGGTCATACACCCACTCTGGAATGATTGGCGTTTCTTTATTTAACTGTATTGAGGTAGTTTGTTAGGCTACTGATTTAGTACCCCAAGGGCGAGTTAGGTTTAGTAGCAAGTAGAATGTTTTCAAGTAACCTTATCTAGGGTAGAGGTAGTACTGTCGTCACCAAGACAACCTGTTAGTTTATTTTATTAGGCTAGACCTACATGCACTATATTAAGTTAGTACCACCTTAGCAATCTTTGGCCTATAAGTTAGGTAGGTCCATTGTAGTCAGGGCCGTATCGCTGCTCAAAAAACTTTCAAGTTTAGAGTAGGAGAACTGAGGGTTGTCGATGGCGATCAACTTATTTTAAGCCCAAGACCTTCACTAGCCCGAAAGGGAAGGTGAGTATGCCGTTCCTTAACAACGGGGAGGGGAGCTTGCTACGGTATATAGAACGCCCTCGCCATTCCCAGCAGTTGTTTTTAGTTTATATTTAATTATCAAAGTAGCAGTCCCCGATGCTGTCTTCCTGAAGCTACTGTTTGTTTGGTACAGTGGTTGAAGTCATAGGACTGATATTTCCCGGTCTGACGGAACGCTTAGGGTTAAGAGAAGGCAGGTCACCCAAAGAGTAGCTTAGGCTTCGAGATGGATTTTAGGGACTTTCTACAATAAGACCTATTTTTTCCTTTCCCAATTTGCTGGCGTTGTGTTTACCACCTTTCAGGCAATGCTCGAGGCGATTTTTGGAAGCCCCGTGATTCGAAACCAAACCCCCCAGTATCGCTCGCTCCCAGTCGGCGCGGCCGCGAGACGTGGATCTCGGGCAGGGAAGGTCCAAATTGCCAGCCTCCCAAAATTTAGGCCTTACCGCCACGACGCACTGTTGGGGATCCCGGTAACCCCAGACCTGAACAAAGAGGTCGAAGGAACCGCATTTCTTCTACAACAAGGATACCACCAGAATAATTTTGCCTAAAGGTACGTCTGAAAGTGTTTCAAACTTCAACCCAGCACCTTTTACTACCATAACGACTCTTGCTAAATTCATTTTCTTTCAATTCTTCATTTTTTACCCATTCTACAATCCAAGCCCTTTTTGTCCCCTCATCGGGCCACGTGCTCCCCTTTGTGACTTGTTTAAAGACCAAGCGTTTCGTGTTTATACCTCAGTGAAACGCCATTCGAGGGTTAACCTTCCCCAAATGTTAGAGAATTAATCAGCCTTAATCAAAGCAAGAAGTCATTTTTCCCTTTTTATCTCGTTTAATCTGGGATTCTTTTCCAGATTCCATGAGTCACGTGCCGTCTCTCTGCCGGCAAGTGTTGCATTAACCTCCCACGGTGAAATGAAAATCATGCTTGAATTGGAATGAGACTATAAGCCCCCAACGTGGTGGGGCCAATATCATTTGAAAACCTTTTCTTTTCCATGCCAGGCCACCGGGCCTTTCTGTAAATCAATAGTTTTTAAAGTAACGAGCTGAGTTTTTTCTGGCGACCTTGCCCTCTAAAGAAAAGAAATCAATAATAATCAGTTTTACGGTAACGTTCAAGCAATTCCCCCTCTTGAAAATCCCTAAATTACTTTCCGTTTACGTATTTAAGTCTCTCACAAGGCCTATATTAACGTAAAAATAAAAAATATATGTAACATATAATAAAAATATCGCATATTCTTTTCATGATCGAGAAACGGCTGAAAAAAGAAAAGAGAGAAAAGAAAAAGAAAGAAAACAATTGTCATTGACAGTTAACGATCCCAGAAACGCAAGAAAAGTATAATAAAATATGAAACTGCCGACCACTGCTTAGAAAACCTGGAGAAGAAGCAACGGTCGTTCTAAGGGTTATAAAATCCACAATGCCAAATGTCTTGGAGGCAACATTTAGTCAGAGCAAAATGCCCGGCTGGAGAGTAAAAGCGCAATATTTTCTAATTACAGGGTCAGTGATTACCCTCCCCGAGGGACCCGAGGCCTCACGCGATGCTCCCTCTCTCCCTCCCTCCCTCCCTCCCCCTCTCTATTACATGACGGGGGTCGTATTCCATGCGCACCCTCGTTTCGTGACGTCATGAAGGTGGACGTGGTAGGCAGAGCTATGTGATATTCCTGAAGTTAACAGAATAAATTCACTACACAGCCTGTCTGACTAATGGAATTTGCAAATGAATAAACTAAATTGATATACAGTGCGAGTCAATGGAATTTACAATCGGTAAATGTAAAGTCACATCTGTGGACGCGGTAGGCAAAACACTACGGATATCCATAATGGCATAAATTTTAGCTATGCTCTGCAATGGGACGTCCAGCCTGTCATTGTCAACTCACAGCTGTTGACGTGGCAACCGAAACGATATAAAGTCTTGCAAGTTGAAAGGATGAGCCTCTTTTACTCCTAGGGTGGTTTCAAGGCATTTCCGATAGGTAAAGACCAAACACACCCACGGACGTGGTAGTCAAAACAATTTGGAACTCCTCGGGTAAAAGACAAAAGAAGAGAGAATGAATACGCAGTATTAAGTATTTAAAAACAGTAACAATAAGTTAGAAAGGTACTGAACTCCGTTGTACAGTCAGCGAGTTAAAAGGTGCGGAAATTCATACCCTGTCTCAGTGTGTCAACAGAGTATGCTGGATTTATACCTTGTAAAAATGATCGGTAATTGACCCCGTCATAATAAATATCATCCCATTCATTGAAAAAAATTCATTTCCAATTTGTCGGTGTAAAATTAATCCTTCTTTCAAGATTTACTGCAGTTCATAGCTTAAAGGAATAAGTATTATTCACACTTACAAGAGGGAAAGGACTGACAAAATCTGCACGAATTTTCATTGATGCATACAACAAAACATGTGCACAGCTATGGATGACAAATTGCAGCCAATCAATAACAAAGCAGAAAATAGTCAAAGGAATTATTTACAAATCCAGTACATTTACCTATGGTAATTTGATAAGGAAGTATAAAAAGATCAAATATAAACGTGAGCCGATTTTATAGGCCGAAAATGTTAAAATACCAAAGATAAGGCAAAATTGGAAGTATGGAAAAATCCCCTTTCAGTTTAAATGCCTACATGAAATTCACCACTGATACAAAACAGCGTCATTCACACCTGCAGAATAAATACATAGAATACCCTGGAAGATCAAAAGTAATTCGTACCCCGTTGAATTGTCTTTCCAAAGCCTTCTGGGAGTGTTAGGCTATAGTCTATAACCTCAATTAGACTACAGCTCATAACCTCAATAGAGTATAATGTGGTTCATAACATATAAAAATCATTAATACCTATCAAAAGTGTATAAACTTACACCATTAAACAGAAAAAGTTCGCACCTTTACTAAAGTAAATGTAATTTACTTATAAATGAACGGCTTAAATATATTACAAACTATTATGGCATGAACTTTATATTCTGAGGAAGTTATCATATTTCTAACAAAGTAAATACTCTTGCCTGAGAATCAAAACATCTATCATCTTTTTGCAAATTCCTACGACTCCCATTCTGTAATAAATAATCTTATACATCCGCAGGAACGAACTAAATTCATATCCAGTACGACACAATGTAACTAGAACAGCAAATGTAATTGACACCGTATAGTGGCCAATGCAATCTTTCCACTGCTGAGTGCTAGCGTAAATCTACCTAAAAAAATGTTGCATAGCCACTCAAGTGTTCTTAAACTTAATCACAGAAAGTGTGAAAGCTATTACACTAAAACATGGAAGGAATCACGTTCGACCTTTCAAGGGATGCAATCGAAAACTGCTAAGCAGAGGAGTGCCAAGAGCTTTATTAAGGCTATCGGAAAAACCAGTTATTTATATGATGAATTCTCTTCTTGCATTTACACTATCAACGTATTTATGGAGACGGGAAATAAATGCGAGTAGTGAATAAGAATAAAATAGAAAGAAAGGTTTTTCATTTTTATTATTACATTTTGAAATATGGATTTGTACATAATGGGGACAGCTAAGAAGGCTATTGAATCGTTAGACAAGCCTTCCCCCAACAGACTAGTTGATAGATTATGTCAGTCAAAAGTTTTGATTTAAAGTATAGAACGTCCACTTAAGAAAATACAGAAAACAAAAAACCAATCAGTTAAACCACAGCATAAATACAGGTGGGAAATAATCGGTTATCCAAAGACACTGCTTCCACAGAATCCCTCATGTTGAGGTAGTGCATACATATGAACAGTATAAAACTAAATTCATCCGCATTTCAAATCCATTTGACGTCTAATGTCCGAAGCCGTTTACTGCGAAGCAATCGAAAAAAAGAAAAAAAAAAAAAAACTACTCAAACCTTTTAACTCGTTATATAATTTGATACTCTTCCGTTTGCATGACAGGCAGCCATTACTTACCGTAGTAGAAAGCAGTCTTTCTAAACCATTAGGAAACGTGACTTACTTTATCTTAGTTAGATTTCATAGAAAGACTTTGTTTATGGAAGTGCCTGCGTTGTTACATTCAATTTCTTCGAGTGGATAATGCTGTTCTGTTTGGCGATCCAGTAAGCACTTCCATTAGTAGGTATAGCGATCTTGCTGGGATATCAGTCCAGTTCAATAAATTATGTCATCGAATAGTCGGCTGTTTGGCTTCACACTTGAGCCTCTGCAGATCTGAGTTGGTCAGTTCTGCGTCATTTGCATAAACCACCTCGTAGAAAATCGGTTTAGGCCAAAACCTCACGTAACAAACATACTTATCATGGGTTCGAATCCCACTACAAGGGTAGGGTCTCTCTCTTTTGTTCCCTATCTGTATTCAGGGCAAATAGCGATTCAGAATTTGCTACAACTGAATAACACATTTTATACATATGGACAGGACATTCAACCACATGGCTTTTCCTTTCCAGTTCATAGAAGTCTTTTGGATTATGAGACACCAACGATGACTATCGTTGTAGTAACGCAGTCGACATGCATTGATTAAGTCAATTGTGTTAGGATTGCTGGCCTTGTGCCTTTCCCCACCACAGGTGGGACCATACCCTCTTGATTAGCTACCAGGCGCAAAATTCACGGCTTAGTCTTAAATAAGTACAGCGGGTTTTTCAGCAGAGAAATAAATAGATAAAAAAGATAGCTAGAATGTTGGACATATGACTGCTAACATCTATAAACCTGCACTTTGATACTTGCGAGTACACACGCATGTAAACATCCTTACAGGAATGTATATGTGCATTCATGCAAAATAATTACACCAATAATATTCAAACCCAAGCACAAACGTCACACGCAAACAGCGTAACGAGGAAATCGCCCTCGCTAAAATATCGGGGAACATGAAGAGAGATTAAAAAGAAGAAGAAGAAGAGGAGGAAGAAGAAGAAAAAGAAGACAATGATGATTTTGGCATTATGCATGTTCCTCAAAAGGGGAAATCACGCGAACCTTATTAAAGGCATTAGAAACGGCATTATCGTCGGCAGAAATCGTAGCCATTATATTGTATACACGCCGGGGCAGCAAGGCTCGTAAATTTATCGCCGGTTTCAACCCGGTCGTAAAAGGAGACAATTTTTGCGTGTTACGCAATAATGAAGGCTGGGCGCCTCTTCCTTGGAGCCATTTTTCTGTGTCACTGGGTCATTCGATCGCCGATGAATGGGCGCCGACTTTTTGGGTTCGCGAGAGAGAGAGAGAGAGAGAGAGAGAGAGAGAGAGAGAGAGAGAGAGAATTAGCGACTTATATCTCTTAGGTATTGGTCAAGAGTATTTATGACATTTTAACGGTCTAATCTTCTATCATTCCTTTGAGATTTGTCAAAAAAAAAAAAAAAAAAAAAAATATTCGTTCGTCAAAATATCTGAAATCTGATGGCTTCATGATAAATCTGTTTTCCAGTCCAAAAGAAAAAGTTACCGATTCATCGATACAGATCCAAACGTTTCTCGAGTAAAAGACCATTTCCCGATAGATATAGATTTCCATGTTAGAACAGACAACATAAAAAGACCATTAGTAACGAAAGGTCAGACATGCAACCAACCTTACCGAACGCATTGCAAATGGAGTAAAAAGTCATTCCAATAATATCCTACATCAGAATTCTATTGTTAATATCTAATCCTTCCAAATAACACATCATCAATATATCAATTCCAAATCGGAATTCAACTGCCTCTCGCAAAACGCAGTTTTACACATGATCCATTTATTTTCCATTGGGCTCGGTAAATAAGAAATAAAGGCTAACGTTCAAAATGATATTTCAATTTAAACAGGACGTCACTCCTATTTGACTTTGATAAGTTTTTTCATCCAAATACGTCGAGTAAGTTCAATGGCCTTTTTTCGGGTGCTCAAAAATGTAATTCACTAAATAAAAAACCAAATGTAGATATAATGGAAATGCTACAGGTACACGCACCGGAAAAAAAAATGAGACCCTCATCCCCATGATCATTAATTACACTAAGCACACACACACGTCTGTATATGTATACACACACACACAAATATATGTGTGTGTATATATATATATATATATATATATATATATATATATATATATATATATATATATATTATATATAAACACTAATCAAACTGCAGCAATCATGAAATGTATTATTAGAAATGTACGTGTTTAGATGTGTGCAAAACATATACGCATACAAGCACATTTGATACCTTTGTTGGGTGCCATTGCCTTCTGGTGATATGTCAGCCGTTACTTCATGATAAAATGACGTATAGCAGTTCGCATCTCTTCTTGGTGAAGTGGCATATAACCTTTGATGGTACAGTGACTTGTAAGCCTAATGTATGGTGCGCTAACCCTTGATGGTGCAGCGGTTTGTATGTCCATTTACTGATGGTACAATGGACCTAAGCCATTTTTTTTATAGCTCACTGATTTGCACTTGTTGTTTAGTGGCCTTGTACTTGCTTATGGTACAGTGAGCCATACCTCTTAATGGTGCAGTGGGTTGTACTTCCTGTCGTTATCACAGTCTTTACCTATTGCTAATACAATACCCTCCACTTCTTGGTAGTGTAAATGTTAGTAGCTATTAAAGGTACAATATTCCTGTACTTTTTGGAAGTGAAGAAGCCCATACTCCTCGTTAGTATCGTGGCCTGTATCCAGGGTTGGCAATGATTAAATAAAACTGATTTAATCTAGCGATTAAACCATTGATTTTTTTCATTTAAAAAATCATGATTTTTACATTTTTTTTATCTTTTAAATTTGAAAGCAAACAAATTGAAAAATATGGTTTGGAGGTTAATAAAGACTTGAGCATAACTGTGCTGCATCTATTTATTTTGGTATAAAAAATTTTTTAGTACATACTTTAGGCCAGAACTGGAAACCTAAAAGATAAATCAATAGTAATTCTGTCATAAAATACATTTTGAGGAAAAAAATGATTGAAAAAACATCTAACATATAAAAAAACCAAATAAATATAAAAAATCATATAAATGAAAAAATAAAATAAATCACTGATTTTTAAATTTTTTTATTTAAAAAATATCACCAACCGTGCCTGTATCTTGATAGAGTGAAACCTATTGATAATAAAGTGCATGTTGGGGGGTAATTATTGTGGGGGTAGTGAACTATTAGCCAGGTGCTCTTCATCGTAAGGCAAGCTTCAGCTCTTAGAAGCACAGGCCCTCTGTAACAATCAATGTGAAATGTGGCCGAAGATTCTTGGTGGGTACAGAGGGCCATACCTCTTGACTCACTTGCCAAGATTCTGTAATAACAATGGGATGGTTTTGAACCCTGGGCCAGTGAGCTACGAGAGATCTCATTCCTTTCGCTTGCTTAGCCAGGATCTGTGTATTGGTCATGAAGGGCACCAACTTGAACGGTTTACAGTGCTGCAAAGTCCAGAATAAAAGCATATTGGTATATGTATCACCACTCTCACAAGTCAGGAGCTTTTCCTAAAGCGGTCAGTTTGTCTCTTAAGTCTCGACGAACACTAATCAGGCACAGTGGAAGATCATCTTTGTCATAAACTATACGGTTGCAGGGACTTGACAGATTAAAAGATACCGATTGTTCCTCAACTGGCTGATTCTACTTGAATACTTAGAATTATAATGATCATTGTAAGGTGTAGGTCAGTTGTATTTCATAAACAGTAGTCACGAAAGGCCTAATAATGCTCTTTGGTCTGCAAATCCTTTTCAGAATGTGTATCTGATACGTAACATTTTCTTTCACGGCACTAATCTTTCTACTATTACCTGTACCTGCCTATGAATTGTATTGCATCTTGATACTTCCTCCAAAGGTTCCTACTGACATTCCTACTTCTTTGGAACTCTATTCTTCACACAAACTTTTATCATTATCATTATTATTTCACCACACGCACTTTCCCCTCGAAGGTCTAAGGACTCCGGTTCTCACTGATTACGTACTTTGGGATGAGGCAACACGCCCTTTTTAAACAATGGTCGTCTGACTCTCGGTTACAGTGTCCACATAACCTTACTGAACACGTTTTGGGAACTGGGGCTCTCCCTTGGTGGGCGAGAATGCTACCGGTCACACCACAAGGCTTGCTGTTGCTAATATCACTATGAAATACGAGTTTATATCTTATTTTTTCTTAGGATTTTAAAAAGACATGAACTGTCCCCGTAGTAACTCCACAGAACAACAAGCTCACATGATCAAAGAAAACATTAATATATATCATACACACATATATATTTTTATACAGTATATATATACATGTGCATTAAATAAATAACAAATATTTTGAATGTTAGTCATTGATATATAACAAACCCTGAAAGAATATTAAGAAGTTAATATTGAATGGCGATATGAAACCAGAATATGTGCACGATTATTACTATAATATACATATAATTAGATAAACAGTAAAACTACTCCCCAAGACCGTGGAAGGTCTGGTGCACAGGCTATTCCGTCTTTCTGGAGACAATAAAACTGGTATAAATAACTGCGCAGATTCTATAATCAATTAGAGCATAACTGCTAGTCCCTTATCATTATTATTATTATTATTATTATTATTATTAATTCCCTTTCCATTTCTTCTCTTTCTGTTGGGGAGAGCCATTTCTTTTTCTTTATGTTTCTTACTTGGTCTGCCAGCCTCTGCTCTGTTTGGGTGGTGTTATTCCTCTCATTCCAGATGTTGACCAACCTTCTTCTTTATCCTCTCTCCGTCGGGTTGCTGCTGAATTAGCATCTCCTTATTTCCTTATTTTCTTCTCTTGTCCCTTTCTTCCTCTGGTTTGCTTTTGTAGCTCCAGTCTCAGGCTGTTGGATACTGTAGTTGTGGTGGTCAGTTGCTGGATGACGACCTCCAAGTACCTGACCGTCTTCCCCTTCAATTGGGCTGAATACCTGGCTGCCTTCGTTTAATCCTTCATTTCTTTCCATCATTGCTGAGTTTTGCTATTTAACCCATAGCCGGACCCTACCCCATCAGGAATAGGTACTCATTTACAGCTGAGTAGACTGAGGAAATTATGGTAAAGATCCTTTCCCAAGGAATCAACGCAGAGGAGGGCGGTCACCCATCCAACGACTGACCAGCCCCAATGTTGCTTAACCAGTCAATTGACGACCTAACCCACTCTGCCACGGAGCCACTTATTTATTATTACATTGCCACCTTATTATTAATTATTCATTATTTATTATTATTATTATTATTATTATTAATTCTGGGAAGACCTATCCCAAAGCCATTCACTGGAAACTTGCATAGTATTTGCGTCATCTCTATTATATCTCATTAACATCAACAGAATGCCTGCGATACTATGTATTCTCATTCTCAGCATTCTCCCGATTTCCTTTTTGTCTGGCGTTTAAATTGTGATTGGTTTCTACCGTAAAATGGACTGGAAACTGGTAACAGATACCCATAAACGTAGAGATTTGACAGCTTCCCCCCCAAAAAAAAAGGAGGGCCCATTCTCACGGTACCAAGAAAATAGCTGCAGTCTTTCCTAAGCCAAAATCAGCGAGCGAAAAGAAACCACTCGACGGACGAAGCAGAGGATCCCAACCTCAAAAGCCGCATACAATCTCATTTCCTCTTCTTTAATGAGTCGTAAAGTAATTTGGTTTGTTGTTTGAGGCGACAGGTATTGTCTCTCATGTTAAGTGCTCTATAAAGAGACGCTCACTGTGTTTGCACTTCAGCGGTGGGCGCTAAATAAACAGACACACACGCACACACACCTTCGTATGCATAATTCATATTGGAGATTTCCAAAATACCTTTACATTAGGACCAGGGAAGCTTGTTTTTAGTTTCCTTACTGTAAAAGCACAGCGAATAACATTTGAATAAAAAAAATGTTATGCGCAAAATGAAACTGGGATGTATCATTCTTTTATAAATCATGTAAAAGTTTATAATTGCTTTTATTATGCCAAGCAATAATCTCCGCTTCCGTTAAGTCAGTGGATTCCAGGATTTCATAAATTTTGATCAATTTTATCAAGGCTACTTAACAATAATGTTTTAAATAAAGATGCAAGAATAAGTTTCAGTGCAAAAAAAAAAAAAAAAAAAACAAAGTCTAAGAATTTCATCGTGTCGCTTATTTTTTATATTTTTTTTTTTTAAGTTTCCTTAGGCAGCAAGTGTAAAGTTTGCTTCCTAGTCTCAACCTCCACACCCATCATCAAATTCTTAGATCATACATCCTCCTGACAGAAATAAAATAATGCTAAAAAAAAATATGTGAAATTAAAAAAGAAAAAAGTCCAAGATCTTTCATTTTACGTCCTCTCTCCATCATGAAGGCCGCCAGCCTTGCAAAATGATAAATAAATCATTAAATAAGAGCAGAACAAACTCGAACCTTTTAAGAATCCGGAAGAAGAAAAAAATCAGCACATTTTCTAAAGAACATTTCCTCTTCAGTTTAAAATCTGATTCCTACCATCAACTTCTATTACCATCATTAAGTCCGTTATTCAAATTTCCTCGATAAAAAAGCTAAAAGACAAAGGAACGATAAAAACATCGGGAAAACCCCAAGATATTTGAACACCCCTCTCCCCCCTACCCCCGAAAAAAAAGGGGAGAAAATCAGCATCGGGACGTTGTGTATCGCGTCGATGAATTCGGGAGTCCTATATTTAGCGTCGGGGTCCTTGTGCCTTCATTACTCTCATTTCCATACGAACTTACGCGCTCAGACAAACAGCGTAAACCATAATAAACCACTAAATAAACTTTGCTATTACTAATTACACCTGCCGGCGCGCAGAGCAATTGTGGGTCGTATGCATGGCTCGCCTAAGGACTAAAATTCCCGTAATTGGTTCGTGTTGCTCAATTTATCGGCAAACACGGACATGACTTGGACAAACAGGACCGAACCGCGTTGGCGTCATCTGTTCCTTAGCAACGGCTCTTAACTTATTTGTTCCCTCATTACGACGC
>NC_087216.1:39368326-39403326 GCF_015104395.2 Macrobrachium nipponense
AATGTCTACGCCTGAATAGCTGAGCACAGGTAGACAGAAATTTAAACAATTTTATTGATGGCAATAACGAACTCATTTTTAAGCCTGAAACTTAAGTTCAGAAATAGAAAAATATGAGGAGCTTTTCTTGGTGGTATTACTGAATAAATGTCTATTGCCACATGTCACAGTGAAAGTATAAAAAATAACTATATTTCTAGGGCTGAGAACTAGAAGGGCCAATGTCATAAAACCATGTTTTCAGAAAATCGCATTTAAAATATTGCTTCCTTTATTAAAATTCAGTAAGTACAGCAAACGAAAGCTTTTTTTGGGGGGGTGATTGCTTAACTTACAACATTGGCCATTATAGCACTGAAACAGAGATAAATTTCTAGTTTAGTGACGGTCTTAACTACAATCGGCCATTTTTTGACATTGGCCCTTTTAGTTCTCAGCCCGAGATTTCATGGTGGAAGAAATTAACAATTATTTCCGTCTAAATATCAAGGAATAAGTATTCGAAGGCAAAAGCCATCAAACGTTGAAATCAAAGTATCTCAGCAAAAGTGTATTGAAGAGGTATGTGATATAAAGGTTCAGTATCCAATAAAAGTATTGATGTTGGATTTCGATTATAAAGAAAAGAAGAAAAATGTAAATTGTTTATGGTATAGCAGAGAAGAGGTGTTACCGAGTCAAATAATTTCAATATTAAAATGTAAAATAAAGTACACAAAATGGATATTATCAAATGCATATGAACTTGAAAAACATTTCGCAAGTGAGTATGTGAATAATATTTGAATTCAAGTAATTAATGTACTTCCATTTACTAGTAAATAATATCTGAAATTATGAAATATACTCCATTTCAAATATCTTTCTTAGTATGTTATATTGATATAATTATGAAACATTTTGTATATAATCAATTTATATTTGTAATAAAATTTTGATAATAAAAAAGAAAAAAAAAATATACATAAATAGGAAACATTTTCCCGGCATCAGTAATGCGCAAGTATTTAAGTCTAAAAAGCTTATGTATAGGAGGAATACAAGCATCGAAACAAAATTTCCTGGTCTCGGCAATGAACAAAAGTTTAAGTCTAAACGTTTGGGCACAAGTATAAAGAAATCAGGATAATTTCACGGATGGCAGAAGTAGTCATGTACGTCATTTTTAAATTCTGAGCACAAATTTAAAGAGATCGGAACTATTTCCAAGTGGCTGCGATGAACTAATGACTAAATTAACGTCTGAACTAGTCTTGAGCTCAGACATCCAGACAGACATTTATTTGTTACTACCATGAAGAAAATCATTCCGATTTCTTTTCGCGCAGTCTCAGAAATGAACTTGGAAATTAATTTGTTTCTTTAGTCACAGGACCAGACAGCAACTCAGACAATGATTTGTTCATGTCTTTGTTAATTCTAAAACTAGGAGTAAAGAAACTGGAACAATGATCATGGTCGCAGGTGTATAATGTCTAAGTTTATGTCTGACCTTGCGAAATGAGAAATCGGAAACATATTCATGGTGGCAGAAATGTCAAGACGTCAGTGTTGAAAAACCTGAGCGCAATTATAAAAAAAGCAAAAGCCTGAGTATAAATGTTAGAGAATAAGTAGTCCGCAATCCGAACATCATTATATTTCTGGACCCGAGTTGGAAAAAAAATCATGAAACACATTTCATTTTATATAACATTGCTATTGTTTTTAGAACTGAACAAACAAACATCTATACATTGAACACGCTTCAAAAGGGCGTTAGCTTTCTAAGCAAGCTTTCAGAGGATATGCCGCCCAGATGTGAAAAATTGAGAATCCAGCAGCCTTTAGAATTTTTTTTTTATCGCTTTATGAACTGCTTCTTGAAATTATTGTGTGTGGTTTTTACATTTTTAAGAACTCATCCTGTAATGGGATTATAGCTTAGAATCTAACTGTTTAGCGTGGTTTAACCACGCTAAGCAGTTAAGAGGGAAATTGTTTATCAAGGACACTGCAAATAACCTTAATAATATTATACCGACAGGTTTGTTAAGTGCCGCACAAAAATTAAACGAAACAGGAGAAGTCGGTTAAATAATTACATAAATAAATCAATATGTGATTCAATGTAAAAAGCGTTTAGAAAAATCCTTCGCTATTAACGGTGTTAAGGTCACTTAGAGAACGAACCGAACACTGCAGAGAGAGAGAGAGAGAGAGAGAGAGAGAGAGAGAGAGGTTAGTTTTGGCTATAATGCCCCTTTCCTCTACCACCACCACCTTCCAGCCATGCGCCCCTTCCCCTGCCCGAACCCCAGAGGGAAGTGGGCTGGAAGGGGAAGGGGAAGGGGCTGAGGGAAGGCAGAGCCCCATATTGTTCCCTTGTTGACACAACCCACCACCTATTGAGGAATAAATTGTACGAGGAGGCAAACACGGAAGAACTAATTGCTGGATTGCCCCAGTAGTTGGCGGTGCTCCGATCGGTAAATGGGAAAAGGGGGACAGATAGTTTTTGGGGGATGGATGGCACCCGTCGGCAAAGATAGGAAAAAGGCACGGTGCAGGAAAATTGGGGAAAATAATTGAAAATGGCAAATGGACCTGAGAGAGAGAGAGAGAGAGAGGTGTCACTGTGAGAGAAAATCTTGATAAAAGGGTATGAAAGTAAATGGAACATGGATAAAAACAAAAAGATAGGGGGAGGGTTATGCGAAAAGTCATGACAGAGGAATTGACAGGGATGAGACCTACAAAGGAAAACGGGAGAGAGTAAAATCTAATTATAGACTAAATTGCTGAATAAATTGAAACTATTGTACAGCTACGTAAACAGTTTCATTGACCAATCAACAGATGAAATAAAACAAATTATCTATCGAAGAAAGGGACAAAAGGGCCATGAGAAATTGAGAATAATCTGGAAAATGAAAACGTAATGGCAAATGACGAAGGATGTCAAATCTTAAGGATAAAAAAGTGGTTTACTTATAAATCTAAATTCGTACAAAAAGCAAGAAGTCACAATGTTACGGCAGAATATCCACCAAAATAAATTAGGGCAGCTAAGAAGACAATCTGACCTATAGCAAAGGCAAATTGCATGAGGACAGAAATATTCTTCACCCAGTTTACAAAATAAGGAGGAATATTCAGTTACAAAAATGGCTGTGGTTGCTGTACTTCAATTGCCAAGGTTACTACTAAGCCTTGTTCAGTAAAACAGAACAGTACTAATAAATGAATATACAGAACCCATGAGTGTTCCTTTACCATCTCCTTGCCAGCATACATACATACTTAAGTATGTATTTTTGTAAAATCGATAACAAATCCCCATCGGTAATTTCCCAGTAATGATAATGTCGGTAACTCTCAACCCCTAATACATAATACATACATGTATCTTCAGAGAAAATAGTAGGCAAAGTATTTCCAAATTCAGGAGGAGAGAGAAGAGACGAGATCCTTTGGAAGAAAGAATGAAGTGGAAATAGAGGACAATGAAAATTGTGAAAACCTTCAAGGGCAAACATATACAAAGGCATCATTCCTTAAAATAAAGGGGAGAAGTTAATTTTTAAAGTGTAAGTCTCACGAATTAATATCAGCAAACATACAAAATAACAAAGAGGACACGCGGCATCTGGTGCTCTAGGCATATAATCAAATAATAAAGTACCAGGTCACGGCCAAGGATGGAGACTAACTTGTGGTAGCAATCTTATTCTGAAATGTTTGCTGAAAAAGTTGAGCCATTCACACCATGGGCACAGTACGTACAAAAATGAAAAAGAGATATATATATATAAGATATATATATTATATATATATATATATATATAATATACTATATACACACCTTGGTTTTCAGCAAGGGTATTGGGATGAGGTTGCTACCCCCAACCATGCAACACAGATGTACTTGAGGTTTATGTACCAAGAGTGCCTTTTTTCTTAGGGTCATCCATCCATGCACTAACTACCCCCAACGCTGCTTAACTTCGTTGACCATACGACAAGCGACAACCGACGAAATGAAAGTTACTGTCATCGATAAATATTTACATAAAATTTTCAAAGTATTTTGTATTATTCCTAGGTATACGAATAGTAGTCTCTCATCACTGGATCATCCATCTGCAGGAATTGTACTGACTGAACAAGAGTGGTATCCGGGTGGAAAATGGGGAGAGGGATGCCCATTCTGATTCAACTGACACTACCCATTGTCTTTCCAGTCCATATTCAGGAAGAGAAGCTGAAGGGCAAAAAGGAAGCAGGGTGGACAAAGTGGTTTACAGTATGAAAGGCCGAAGCTTGTATACCTATGAAAAATACAAATTACTTTGAAAATTTGACATTTGTTCCTTCTTCATAAATGGATCCATGTACAGTGTGTAAAATTTTAGTTTAAATAAAAACTGACCTTATTTCGAAATAGGTACAAAAATATTCTCAAGATTTGTTACTCTGAAGTATTTTAGTATCCAAGTAATACCACACCTTCTGACTCCCCCTACTATCCCCCTTCTCCTTATTCACCCCTCTCCTGCTAGTTTTTCTTTGCTGCGGTTTTTCCTACTCTTGGCATAGACAGGAGCTTGACCCTGCCTCGTAATAATTATGAGTTACCACTTATATACTATATGATATTTTGGATTTGGGCAGAATACTTTGATAGCTTGTTGCTTTTGTTGGTAATGTGGTAACGGGTAATATATTGGCATGTAAAATGTTGTTTTTAATGAAATGTATTCAAAGTTTTGTGGATTTTTCATGCAACCTAATGTCTGATTTTTTTGTTTGTAATAACTTTGCAAACTCTACTAGAACCTTGACACCAACA
Source organism: Macrobrachium nipponense (assembly GCF_015104395.2). Lineage (NCBI taxonomy): Eukaryota > Metazoa > Arthropoda > Malacostraca > Decapoda > Palaemonidae > Macrobrachium > Macrobrachium nipponense. Next base: position 39,373,158 of record NC_087216.1, read on the forward strand.
CATATGGCAATCTCAACCAAGTCAAAAGCTCTGTGGACAGAGGTCATGACTACAATGCAGGAGGAAACAATTGTGGTTTTCAGACCGGGTTTCAAGGCTTCTACAGCCACCTCTTCCTAGAGGAGAAAGTGTCAGGAGGATGGAGGCCCATCATAGATGTATCATTACTGAAACGCTATAGTTGTCTTATTCAGTTTTTCATTCTCAGAGAAGGAGACTGAGAATTCGATCAATCCCCAAGATGATTATTTCCACATCCCTATTTACCTCAATTTAAGAAAGCTTCTTCGTTTCATGCGGCAATGGGAGGGCTTGCGATTCGAGGCACTATGCTTCTGTCTGGCGACGCCTTGGCAGGAGTTCACCAGGGTCTTTGCACGGGTCTCAGCTTGCGCACACTTCAAGGAATCTGTCTGTTACACTATACAGATGATAGGCCTATCTTTACTTTGAAGAAGATTCCACAGGGCAGACAATGTCTGCTGTCCCTTTGCCAGATTCCATGGGTAGGGTAATCACAGACTGGCAGAAATCCCGACTTGGTTCTCAAACAAGTGGGCCAAGTATTTTGGGATGATTTTGGACACCGTGGAGGCAAAGGCCTTCCCAGTGAACCCCTGAACGGACAACCTCAAGGAAGTTGTGAAGCATCTCCTGGAAAGAGAGGAACAACTGGCTTGACAGTGGCAAATAACCTATGGCCACCTTATGTCCCTAGAGAAACTTGCTCTGCATGGGAGTAGTCGTCTTTGTTTATTTCAATGACAGTTAAAACGTCACTGGTCATTTCCAGACAAGCCACCATATCACTAGGTCGAAAAGACCTTAGAATGGTCGTTTTCACACCAAAACCATCGTAAGTGACTCTCACTTTGCAAACTTTCCTTGGCGTTACATCTTTTCTCAGATGTATCCAATAAAGGTTGGTACATCATCTGGGGTACTTGGTGATAGTCATGAGTGACAACACCAGCTTAGTGGATTACATCAACAGAGGACAGGGATGATCTCCCCCTTTCTGAGCCAACTGGCTGTCTAGATGCATGATTAGACATTGTGCACAAGATCAACGAAAACTATGTACATCCCAGGCAAAGAAAACGTCGTGGCAGATAATTGAGCAGTTGGGACCACTCTTCACCACCAGACTTAACTGGAAGCTTACCATCATAAGCTCCCTGGTCCCAGACCAGGTCAGTGATGCAAAATGCATTTCAACGCCCAGGAGACAACATGGATGGCCACGGCTTTTCCCCATCCAGTCTCCTCTTGCATTTACTTAGCAAAGTTTTCCATGATACAGGTAACTTCCCTCTGGCCACACCCCAAATGGTGAACAGACCTCCTAATGCTCCAGATAGATGTCATGAGATCCCTGTTCCCCTGGTCCACTCTTCTGTCATTACCGCACATTTGCAGTTCTCATTGAACAATTCAGTTACTAAATTTCCACGGGCGGAGGTTACCCTGCAACTCCTGTAAGAGAAATTTTCTTGCAGAACAACGAGAGAGAAGTCTGGTACCTTCTAAGTGAATGTATGCCAGAAGATGGCGATTGTCAACATGTAGCAGACGTCTTGGTCTTTCTATGTCAAGACAAGGGCCTTTCTGTCTTAGCCATGTCCATGGATCTTTCCACTGCCTTGAATACAGCAGTGCTTATGAGGAGCTTTAAACTGATGGGCCTTACTCAAGACGTCAGGCCTTCTGTATGGGACCTGACATCAGCAATTCAAAGCCTCAGTATAACCCATACAAACTCCAGCCCTGGTCATCAGACCGGCAATATACGGTCAAAATATTCTTCCTTTTAGCCTTTGCCTTGGCCTGGTGAGTTGGAAAGTTGCACTCAGAAAGGTGGAGGCCTCTCTCATTCTCCTTCATCCTGGAATTCGTGGCCAAGATGCAAAGGCCCTTGGTTCTTCACTCACAAGATCAAGATTTTTAGACTCCCTACCTTCAAGAGTTCTTTTGTGGAGAACCAAACGAGATATTGCTTTAGTTGATTCATGCCCAAAAAAGGACCTCAGACCAGAGTGAAAGCCCTTTTTTGGAAGTAGAGGAGGTTGGAAGCAGTACCTTTCAGCTCGAGCACGAAACCAGTCAAAACTTGGTAACAAGGTGGTTAGCCAGTTGGAGGGGGCGGGGTGGGTGGGGCTGTGAGTGAGGGAGACTTACTTCTTAGGGGAAGGTCAGTACTCTCAAATGACTGGAGTTAGAACCACCAATGTATTGCCCTGATCCCGGTTGCCTTGCAAGCAGTGGTGGTCATGACTCCTGAAACTCCTAGCGGTCCCACTTCCATTTTTTTTTTTTTTTTTTTTTTTTAGAAAACCAACGAAATACTGGAAAAAAAGTCACATTCTACCTGGAAAATGGTGTATTCGTTACGGCTTCTTAGAGTAGTAGTAGTAAGAGTAATGGCGACAGTAACAGATTTCAACTTCTTGCATGAATACACGTCAAAAACACACGTCGAACGGCTTTCTGAAAAAAATACAAAGCTAATACAAATGAACTGGAAGTGGAAACAAAGAAAAATAAACAAGGACAAAATGAGCGGACTTGAGAGAGAGAGAGAGAGAGAGAGAGAGAGAGAGAGAATAGTTCGCAACAAAATACTCTGCCGGGAAAAATGAGCAAATGAAATAGAAGCAGAACGGAAACGAAAATGATCGACCATATTACGGAGAAAAATAAATATGAGAGAGAGAGAGAGAGAGAGAGAGAGAGAGAGAGGTCAATATGCTAATTCGGATGGCAATACGTATCGAATTACATGATGAAACTGAGGTAGGAAAATAGAGATTGGAGGAACAGCGCAGACGACAAGATGATAATAGAACAGAATTATTTTGAAATTACAGATACAGAGAGAGAGAGAGAGGAGAGAGAGAGAGAGAGAGAGAGAGAGAGAGAGCCAACTAGGACAGGGTTAATTGCAATCCGTCTATATTTACCGCTGAAATTTAAATCACATTTCGCATTTTTTATGAAAACAGATCACCAAACAGAGCGAGACTCAATTCAAACAATAAATCGTATTTGTTTTCATTTAGCCGACGGCAATTAAAAAAAAAAGATATGACGCAAATAATAAAGATCTAAATGAATATATGCAACAAATACCCGGCATTCTGATATGAACTCCCCTCTTTAAATAATTTGTTAATCTGACATTTTTTTCCCGAGCCAGATCGAACTTTGATGAATATTAAATCATTTTGATATTGAAGCATCAAAATGAAAATGGGGAAAAAGATCAAATGACGTGTTCTGATATTCTGCCCAAAATATTTTTGAAAGCAAATAAATTGGGCGAGATTAACAAAAGTACACAGACCGCTAAATTAAAGGCACGCGAATTATTCATCTGTTGATTTGCTTCGCGAGGATTCATGTGGACATCGTCAAATGTATGGATGAACAGTGAATATTAACAAAATAGTGAATAGTCATTCTATAATAGAAAATGGTCAGCGCAGTTATATTTTTTTCTTTTTGTTTTTGCTTGGTAATCTATTTGGATAGCGATGGTTCATACTTGCACCAGAAATAGTTGATCCTATTCAGAAACTGAAAAATCATTTCAGTTTTCAAAAGTTTTTCCAAATTACATCGGACTTTAAGTGAAAACTTAAGAATTGAAACAACATTTGAAATAGTCTCATTCAAATGAAAAATTAAGAAACCATAGATTGATTTTCGAACATTTTCTGCTGGATTGTTCAGCAGCCACTACAAAATACACTGAGTAAAACATACGGCGCGATCGAGATTTCTGTGCATCGTATAATGCTGCATGAAAATCTGAGCAGCGGCCCATCAAACCTCTAGCCACGGCTCGATGAAGGCTGGTGTTGTGTTGTTTGCACCTATAGCGTTGCCAGACATACGATCGTGGCTAACTTTCACCTTCAATAAATTAATAACTACTGGTCCTAGAGGGGTGCAATTCGGTATGTTCGGTGATGGGCGAGTGGATGATCAACGTACCAATTAGCAGCCCTGTAGCCTCAGTAGTTTCTAAGATCTGCGGGCGGTCAGAAAAGGTGCGGACGGAGAGACAAAGCCAACTCAATACCTTTCTTTTACAGAAAACTACAAACGATGAAACCTTGTTAAACAAACGCTCACATACATTTAGGAGATAGTTATGTTCGGTCAGAACATAAAAACTGCATCAAAATGTAAAATAAAAGCATAGCAAAAATAACTTACTCCCTTGTACACACATCTAACGAGTAGTATACGGATATATGCTTATCAAAACAAATGAATCAAATTTTCTAACAAATGAAAATAAATTGGAAAGACTCCATATTCATCTATATTAATAAGCACAGTCAAGTTAACATATTGTAAGTAACATAGAAAAATGATTTAAAATACAGCAATATTTGAATATTTCATTGGCACAGGGTTGGGAAAAAAGCAAGGAAAAGTACACATTTTGTTCTCATAAGTATCCATATTCATAGTCCAACCTTTGTCGACGTGCTCTTGATATCAAGAGTCTTTGTGCTTTTGGGTGAAGCGACTAAATTCACGGAGCAAATGTTTTGTTTTTTTGACAACATAAAATAGAAATAAAAAAATAAAATAATAAATAAATACGTATTCTTACGTACCAGATAGGGAATCAACACCGATTCAGAAATGACAGAACAAATGAAAAACGCCTGCCCTTTGGCCATTCACTGCAACCAAGCACCCATTAACAACTAAAACATTTTTTCACGCACAATCCATCTAAAATAATAATAAAATAACAAGCGGGCAAAGCTTACATGTCACAGGTTCATGGCACGGTGCCTCAAAAAATCGGTATCATTACCAGTCACAATTATTTTCCAAAAGCTTTACCAAAAACGTCATGGACGTCCCTCAAGTCTTTGTCATCAGCAAACCCTCTCCAAGAATTGGCACCCCCGCCCCCTCACGCCCCCCCCCCCCCCACAAAAGAGTGACAAAGCCACACCTCATCCTCCATTCAGGAATCTTCTGCAAGAAGTGACCCCGTACCAACCCTTTCCTCTCCCCCCCCCACCCCTTACTTACCTAAATCAATCCTTCCAGACCCACAGCACTCCCATCCACCCGACAGCGGTGGGGGTCTTCGTTCAATCGTCCATTTATGTTATGCACCACGTGGAAAGAAGGAAGGAAGGAAGGAAAGAAGGACGGATGAAAAGAAAGGAAAGTAAAGTAAGGTAAGGACCTCCCAGTGTCGTGGTTTGCTCACTCTTTAATATTTGATACAGAGCTCCAGAGCAAACAAATATTATCATGCAATTTCTTCCACTTCGGTCTTTTACCTGCGCAAAAGGGGTGAACATAACTGGAATATCGAAATCCCATCCAATAATCATCCATCAACGCTTGCCCACCCGCCACTCTCTCTCTCTCTCTCTCTCTCTCAATATGAAACTTTCACAAAGTTCCACTGTCCATCTTTGTAAGGTAACCGTAGGATTATGGTATAGCTATGTTGTCTTTTCTTTCTGTCAGTTTGTCTGTATGACGAACCTATCACGTTTTTCTTTGTCCTCCAAGCATTATAAAACAGGGAATATGTGGCACTATTATAAACTCTCGGTTCAATATAAGGATAAAAATCGACCGAGACGTTCCCCCGTACATGCAGAAAACTTAGCAACTGAAGGAATACCTACTGACACTCATTTATTGCAGACAAAAATACAAAAATACAGATTCACCAAAGATGCTACTACCTTCATGGTAGACATCAAATACAATCGATCTCTAAATGGTGCAGTTGTAGTACCAATATAGGAATAAGATGGAATAAGAAAACCTCATATAAGAACTGACTGCTTATTGTGATGATTTGCAAATCTGGCAGAGAGAGAGAGAGAGAGAGAGAGAGAGAGAGAGAGAGAGAGAATATATAAAATGCATTCATATACTTATACATACACACTACACACATAAAACATTATATGTGTATATACACACACACATATTATATATTTTTATATATGTATTATATATTTTGTATTAATATATTATATAATAATATACACACACACACACACACCATATTATATATGACTATATTATATGGTATTATATAACCTTAATAATATATATACTATATAAGCTATTATACTATATATATATAAGAGAGAGAGAGAGACGAGAGAGAGAAAGAGGAGAAAGAGAGAGAAGAATGAGGATATATTATGGAGAGAGAGAGAGAGAGAGGAGAAATTATTAAAATGCATTCATATATTTATACATACAGACACAACCATTTATATATATAATATATATATAAAATATATATAAGTATATATATATAATATATAATATATATATATACATATATATATAAATATATTATATATTATATACATATTACATATATGTATGATATATGTAATATATTACACATATTATAATAATGTATATATAATATTATATAATATATATATATACAGAAGAGATAGAGAGAGAGAGAAGGAGAGAGAGAGAGAGAGAGGAGAGAGAGAATGAGAGAAAAGAGCACTTGCCCCATGACCCGAGACCAGCAACATAAACCCCGTGGATTTACGTCACTTTTCATCCGACAGAGTCAACAGGAAGAGCAAAGCGATGGCAAGTAATCGAGCGGAATTGCCATAATGCGAGAGTGACCCTCGTTCTGACATATTGCTTATGAACGTATCTGGTCCGTTCCACTTCTTCTATTTATCATGTACGACGTTCCTGCACATTAAAACCGTTCCGCACAAGCGCTTGCTTCACTTCACTCGTTCATATGGAGCTTCAAGCTTTCACCCGACACCTGACGGAGCCTGAAGGAATTCGGCTTCCCATTCATTCAGCAGTTTCCTTGAAAAGCTATGAGGCTTCAGTACCGTAAGGCTGTATGTCTCGAATCCTGTATATAACGTCATTTTTCAGTTTTTCGAAGCACCTGCCGTTCAATTCTTGTGGCGTAATCCAAAAAACCTTGACATCGTTTAACGTTTAAACCTGCTACAGAATTGGTTGAATTCTCTAAAATCTGAATGCTTATTGCTTCAAACACTTCCATTAAAGGACTACGTTTTTTTTATCAAACCATGAAAACTTCGTGGAACTTTTTATCTTTAATGCACAATGTCTTGAAGTTCTAAAGCTCATTCCTTTAGAGCCCTCATGTAAAATACCCCATTGTGATTACCCACGATGTAAACTTCACTTCCACGTATTTTTCTTCTGTAACCTTGTTTATTCATTCCTATACAGAATGAGATGTTTATCTATGAATGCTTACAAAAGACATTTCACTTACTACTCATCATTTGAATGTTACAGTTGGTTTCCGCGCATCAAAGATATTGACTCACTTTTCTGACATGGCTATTCAGTTTTGTAGAATCTCAATTTAATTTTCAAAACCCTTTTCAGCATTTCCTATTATTGGACTATAGTAATAACAAGGATTACACAATGGTTGCTCATTTACAGTTCCAGCCAACGTCTTACACAGTAACTTTTAATTGCAGATTTTTTTTTATTTTTGCATTTTTTAACATTTTAGGAGTTTCCCAAAATGGGTAATCTGTGCTCGATCGAGCACTCCGGAGATTGATATGAAATTACCAAAATCTCTCGTTTTCATTTTCTGTCTCATGAACATTCTCGAAATAGGAAGCATTTCTTAGGTTGACTCAGTGTTCCTGTGTTTGATTTCATGATCTTTCATTTTCGCTTTTACATTTAACAACCTCATCATAAGTCGTTTTGTGTCAGCTGATCCTTTAATTTTGCTTGTCAGTCTCTCATTTTTATTTGCTTTTGACAAACAAGACAAAGCACGATTAGTTTTTTGTTGCATTGATAATTTTTTTTATTCACTTTTGAACAAAATTATCTTGGCAATTGAAGAAGAAATTTCAGAACAAACGGAATGTCATGTACAGATGTTACTTCTTTTCCCGAAAATCTAATATTTTGCATCTTCACTTTTCACTTCCACTTCTATTTTGCAAGTAAAACAAGAGTAGCTTCTTTTTCAGTTGGCCTTTATATATATGACAGCTCTATGTTGACTTTAGCGAAGACTGTGAGTTCTTCAGAGTGTCCCTTATTATTAGGCCAAACATGCGAAGCATAATTAGGGCCATTAATGGCGAGTAATTAAATGTAATTAAAAGTTGTTATATCTTAGCACGTAAATCCTCTCTGCCAACGTTATTCAAAGTAATCCTTCTCGTTTCGCTCACATACTCATAAACATAAATTCGCAAATGTTCTTATTTTCTTTTTACTTAGATCTACTTTTAACGCCTTTCCTTTTTTTCGTTAGAAAAAAAAAAAAAAACTCATACGTCCATATGCTGAAACCTCCCAATTCAATGGAATGATCTCACGTGAGTCAACAGATCAAGATAGCACTTCAAATCACCAAATCTATGCCTACTCGCGTTACGTAACTTATCTCATTCTGCCCTTTCAATATTTGTTGTCAACAAATCGCTACTAGACTTCATGTGATCTTAATTTTCATCCATCCTTTCCAAAAGTTGTTGCATACTCTGGCCTTGTGCAGCTTTCATTGCCATCGGAATTCCTGTTAATGAAGCCTCCTCGTAGGTATGAGTGTATGAAGGACAACAACATTGTCAAATTTCAAATATGCAAAACACGACTCTTCATTTTACAAGTCGCGAGATATTATTGGTCAAATGTAACTTTCCCTCGCATTCAGATTTTAATGGAGACAATTTCATTTTCAGCAATGCACGCAAATTCATACGATATTAACAAGCTATGACAATACAGCCCTTCAAAATGCCAACTACATACCCACATGTCTTTTCATTCTATAAAATTTAATAATTCGTCGAATATAGCCACCAAAATCCGTTTCCTATAATAAAAGTTCATTTTAACACGCTTAACATGTTTTAAAGTCATATTCACCACAAGAATCTTATTCTAAACGAGATACACATCCAGAAAGGTCATAATCGAACGGTGTTTTCAATTTATCTTATTCGACTTTTAAAGTCATACCCTCCATGGAATAAAAATCAAATTTGAAAGTTCCTTAAAAATTTATACCTATTCCGGATAGCCCATTCTAAGAGTGGTGTAAATTCATACCTCTGCAGAAAATCTTATTCTAAACTTTGATTTAAATTTCATTGTCATCCAAACCACCCCATATAAGCATTTCAAAATTCAGCCGATCTTAATAAACCATTACAGTACATCAAATGGCCGCTTTGTGTGTGTGTGTGTGTGTGTGTGTGTGTGTGTGTGTAGCGCGCACTCCCTTTTACAGAGGCACGAGACAGCAACGGCAACGCTTAGCTGTAACAGCGAGTTGTATTGCAACGATCATGCAGTAATCACAGGCCCTTGGCTGCTGTGTCCATCGTGGACAAATATTTACCTTATAAAAGAATCCGGACCATTAATAACAGCTTGGGCAAGGGTTCGTGAGAGCCGCCACTTAAGGAGTCCCACTGAAGTGAACACTGTAAATATAGGTTGGGGCTTGGCGCTGGTTGCTGACGACTACTCTTAGCCTGGCTGGGTGTTGGAGATATTAGGAGGATGTTATGGTTGGGACCTGTTGGTGTTGGAGATATTAGGAGGATGTTATGGTTGGGACCTGTTGGTGTTGGAGATATTAGGAGGATGTTGTGGTTGGGATCTGTTGGTGTTGGAGGTATTAGGAGTATTTTATGGTTGAGACCTGTTAGTGTTGGAGATATAAGGAGGATGTTATGGTTGGGACCTGTGGGTGTTGGAGATATTAGGAGGATGTTATGGTTGGGATCTGTTGGTGTTGGAGGTATTAGGAGGATGTTATGGTTGGGACCTGTTGGTGTTGGAGATATTAGGAGGATGTTATGGTTGGGACCTGTTGGTGTTGGAGATCTTATGAAGATGTTATGGTTGGGAAATGTTGGTGTTGGAGATATAAGACGATAACACCTGTTGGCGTTGATGATATTTCCTCCTGAATTTATGATACACATTGAAGCCGGAGCTAATCATCTTCGACAATTTATCAAGAGATATGAATAAATATTATAAAAACAGGAACACTGCACGTATCTTAGTATAGTATGATACCTGCAATGTTTACATTTTAATCATATTTATTGCTGACAAAGATATCTCTCCATAATTTGTCGTTAGATATATTAAACCATCTGGTGTTGGAGATGCCATCTGTTGTGTTGGAGACATAGCATGGTATCATATTTAAGGTGGATCTACTATGGTAGCGGTTCACGTCGGATATAGGTTGGTGTTGGAGATGATATACAAGTCGGATTGGAGGGCGGGGCGAAGGCGAAGATATGTACCAGCTGGTGGAGATAGCATGTTTGCTCTGGAAGTAGTAATAGTACGATGCCTGTAAACCCGAGGGATGAGATACATATTTACCTGCTAATGGCGGAGATATGGTGATATAACGATTATCGTTTGTCTTGGATATGTTTGCATATGGAATGTTGACGTCGAAGTATTTTGTTATCATAAGACATATCGGATGATATTTCCTGTCTGTCGATCGAAATTTCAGGGTATTATATCAGCGAAAGTGATAATGGAAATAAAGAAGTTTAATCTATCTCGAAGAGAGAGAGAGAGAAGAGAGAGAGAGAGAGAGAGAGAGAGAGAGAATAATAATAATAATTTCTTGAGATAGTCGTACAATTCAAAATGCAAGCTCGCTTCTCGTTTACAAACTTTACTTTCATTTCGGCATCCTCAGCCGAGTAAAAATCAAATAAAAATTTATCCGAGGAGAAAAAAGTAAACATTGTCGCTGGGAAGACATGAATTATTCAAATATCAAAATAATCGGCTATCAAGGCCAAGCCGAGAGTAGTTTACTGCTTCAGTGCTGAAGCAACTGATTTTATCCTTACTTTATTTACTTTTAATTCGTTGTATAGTTTTTCTTTCTCTAGTCTAACATATCCCTCTTCACCCTTTCGCCCCCTCCAGGCTATCCATCCCCCCACCCCACTGTAACCCTCAAAGCAGTACAGTAGGACATAATTGGTCCTGCTGTCTGGCCTGGCCAATGTAAATTTGAGGACGGAGGCCGAAATATGTTGTGATGAGTTGCTCAAATTTACTCATATTTTCAATCTGTTGACCATCCAAATATTATGAAAGAAGGAGAGAACGCTGTTTGCTATCCACACCACACGACTGAAGCCACCGCACACACACACACACACACACACACACACGTGCGCATACACATTCACGCACACATACAGACATACACTCGTCCTATACGCGTCAACTATCGGAAGGACTGACAGAAATCTTGTCCACGAATCAGTGACACGTGAGCGTCACTTTGTACACACCGAGACACGCAACGCCAGTGTAATTCACCGTCATTCTGGCAGTGTTACTCTGTCATTGTTATTTCTCAGTAGACCGTTAAAAGCACAAGTAATGCCACGGCCCATTCAGTAATGGCTGCCTTTAGGGATATAAAACATAATAGCGAAAAAAAGATAAAATGGAACCTTTGGCACTCCCAAAATGGATTCGCCTCTCAGGATGTTAAATCGCGTCTTTTACACTTTTCCTTACTTGTTTAATATAATATTATAGAAGGATACGAATACGAATATCGATTTGTTCCTGAAGTGTGTAAAACAGGCACAGGCACTTGATATACGTACACGCGCGTGTGTGTGTGTGTGTGTGAGAGAGAGAGAGAGAGAGAGAGAGAGAGAGAGAGAGAGAGGTGATTTTGATAATGGTGACAGTGTTAATAATAATAATAATAATAATAATAATAATAATAATAATAATATGTAATACCCTATATGTTGCATAATAATAATAATAATAGTAATACCCTATATGTTGCACATTATAGTATTATCATACATTTTTCCATTTATACGAAAACATACTGTGTGTACATTTTCCCAAGGACTTTCAAGGTATCGTTAAAAAACTTAACAAATAACTATTAAAATAAAAGAGAGAAGTTGTTCATTATCTAACAGTCTTTTATCTTTGTCAAGAATCACTACTCATTAATATTGTGGTTCCAAGCAAAGCGTGACACTTAAGATATTCTTTTACTTTATTCAACAAGTCCTCCAAGGTTATAGTTAGGGAACTGTTTAAGGTATATTTGCAACGGAATGTACCAGTTCATTAAGCTTCAGTCCTTGTGTCTAGGAGCATTAGGATGAGGAATTGATATAATCAATGTAATATTAAAGCAGCAGCTATACCTACAAGAACCGTTTGCATAAGTTTGTATGGTGTTTTTACGTTGTATGGAACCAGTGGTTATTCAGCAACGGGACCAACGGCTTTACGTGACTTCCGAACCACGTCGAGAGTGAATTTCTATCACCAGAAATACACATCGCTCACTCCTCAATGGAATGACCGGGAATCGAACCCGCGACCACTGAGGTGAGAAGCAAACACCAAACCAACCACGCCACTGAGGCGCTCCGTTTGCATATGACTGCATCAGAGGTTCTTGTATACCAACTACGTATTACTATAAAAATAGAGTTAATAATATGAAGTCCAGTATTCTGTATCGAAGATATTTCTCTGCATCACGAACAAATAACTCGGTTATGTAATGTAATTTGAATGAATTTCCCATCTTAAAGAAAAAAAAAAAACTGTCCATAAACTACTAAGGTATCCTTTTTGAATTGGAAACAAAGTCAAAGTTAAATTTTAAATCGACTGCAGCTTCCAAAGGGGGATTTTTGTATCGTTTCTTATACAAAACATCAGCAGCAAAATTGATACTTAACAAATTGAGTATATCTTATTACCGAAATGAAAGTGGAGAAAACGAACGTCTTTTGTTTGTTAATTTTCTTGCCCGTACAGCAGCCAAATATGGATTTGGTTTTGAGGGGCTGGCAGAAGAAAAAAAGCCGTTAACGTCAAAAGTGAACAGCCTATTGAAGCATCAATGGCGGGCTTTGAAATGAAAATTAGGAAACAAAGAAACTTTGTGCCTTTTTCGACGGCTGAATACGTAATGTACTGTGACAAGCAGGAAGGACGATTCAAAGACAAGTGGAAAAAATATAAACTGCAATTTTCATATTACTTCCATCACAATATTAACCACCACCTTTACATATAACATTGAATATACGTAAAATATAAAGATTTGTTAAATATAATAGACATTAAAACTTCTCGGAAAAAACAAATCCCTAACAACACCCCTCTCGCGGCCAACGATATTCAATAATTAATCGCTGTCATTAAGAATGGGTGACCTTATTATTTCAACTGCATACAGGTATACGAGACGTACACAAACATAACCCTTCTTCCATTTTCATGTTCCATAAAACGGCATAAAAACTATACATTTACTCAATTCCTGACTGCAAGAAATTCGCAAACGTATGAAATCTATAAAGCTGCTCATTCGATTCGATTCGCTTCTTAATAATGATGCTGTGTATCAAAGTTAATAACCAATTACTCATTTACTTTCTCTTTTAAAATGGAAACAGATAAAGAAACTTATCAACTACTGACTCGGATAAAATATCCAATCGAATAACTTTCAATTCATTCATTTATTTCTACTTTGTTGGCCAATTCATTCATTTTCATTTTTCATATCAGAAGAAAAATATTTCGCCGTCACCTTCCCCAGGTCGATACCCAGGTAAGGGTAAGCGAAGCCGGTTCATATTAAATCATTTTCCGGGCACTTTCACCTAATTGCCTTTGTTTGTCTTTGGGCAATTAAGGCTGATTTACAGCTGCTGGGCAAATTTGAACTCCCCCCGCGAGAAAAAGGGGACCTGGGTTAAGTACGGGGTCGAAGACAATAAACCACAAAAAGAAAACAGTTCATTACAGATCAAGAAAAAGGGGAAAAGGTTCTCGATTCGTCGAGGTCATCGGGACAAAGCTCGATGAACTCCCCGAGGTTTCCGTCGTCTCATTTCATAGCTGATTGTTTTTGTTTTGTTTGTATGGTGTTTTACGTTGCACGGAACCAGTGGTTATTCAGCAACGGGACCAACGGCTTTACGTGACTTCCGAACCACGTCGAGAGTGAACTTATATCACCAGAAATATGCACCTCTCACTCCTCAATGGAATGGCCGAGAATCGAACCACCGAGGTGGGACGCTAATACCATACCGACCACGCCGCTGAGGCGCTTCATAGCTGATTGATTCTAGGTCGTTTTTGCTTTCGGTTCTCATCCTTTGGGGGTAAGCATGAATTTTCAAAAAATTTCTATTATTTGCATCAAAATAAAAACGCTAATTATTCTTTGACCAGATCACTACGGAAGATTCATTATACATTCTCTAGCTAAATCAGTGCAGGCGTTCTTTCATGTATTTCTCTCATTAAATTCTCATTAACTATTCTTAAACTAGATCAATACAGGCGCACTGTTATTTATTTTCTAAGTAGATCACGACAGAAAATAAAATATTCTGTAACACGATCACGTCTAGAAGCATTGTTAATTATTCATTAACTAAACCACTACAGCAAATAATGTTCAAATCTCCTCGGCTAATTTTATAAGACTGAAGATGTATGGAATGTTATTTTTATGGGTCAGCACAGAAGATTTTGAAAGAAAAAAAAATGAAAGTGAAAAGGAGAAAGAAGCATTTTGTTGCGATTTCTGGAGTAAAGAGCAAAGGGGATTAAACCGAACACTCGTCCATCTTTCAGCGTCTTAGAGTATTTAAATTCAACACTTTATACTTGAGAAAATACTGATCAGTTTACTTGTTTCCCTTTTTGTTGTTGAAATTTTATTTAGAACAATTTATCTGCCATTAGCATTTACCAGCAAACAACTGGAGCACTTTACAGAAGTTACTTTACTACTTTCAATGTTTCTGGTAACTGAAGGGAGAAGTGTTGATTTAATTTTCAGTTTTCTGTAAAAGAAAACTAGTGAGCTTGCTTTTTCTGTCCAACCTCAGATCTTAAAAACTACCAAGGCCAGAGGGCTGCAAATTGCCATGTTGATCGTCCATCCTCCAATCAACAAATATACCAAATTGCAGCCCTCTAGCCTCACCAGTTCTTATTTTATTTAATGTTCAATTTAGCTATAATCGTTCGTCTTGCAACGATATAGACAGGCCACCACCGGGCCCTAGTTAAAGTTTCATGGGCCGAGGCTCATACAGCATTATACCGAGGCCACCGAAAGATGGGTCTATTTTCCTTGGCCTTGATTATACGCTGTACAGAAAACGCCGAAGAAACTTCGGCGCATTTTTTACCTATTTTTTAATGCATGACTATGGAAACACGTGAGAAAATCTTTGAAACTTGGAGTTTCTGGTGGCGATTCCTCCATTGGTGTGAACGGTGTACCTACCGGTCAGCTCTAGTGCGTTTGTGCTCCGCCCCGCAACCTGACGATCAATTCATGTTGTTTGAGATTAAGCTGGCCTTATGCCAGCACGGGCTCTTGCTTCTAGAGCAGCCCGTAGGATCAATTCAACCTTGGCGCTCCTGATGTTTTAGGATGCGAGCTTTACGGCAAAAACATCCGGCATTGCAATTTGTCAATGCCAGTCCCACGCGCCTACACTTCCATTAACCTTAGAATAAGCAACGAAAGCAGTATTTCTTTCCGCGTTCCTTGGATATTGATATCATCTACTTGCTGTTGGGAAGAATATAAGACAGATAAAAAAGGATACATAAGCAGAATGCTGTCGAAAGAGCTATTCTTTTTAACAATAATAATTAACAGGAATAATAATGCTGTGTCACAATGAACTCAGTAAGGGAATGTTTCCCTAGGAAAATGAACCCACCCGAATATCAGCGAGCATAGTGTCCAAAGTTTTTTCTGATCTGAAACTGATAAGGAACCATATTTCTGGTATCGGCTGGAGGACCAGATTCTTAAAGTAAGTGAGAAAATGAGTTAACGGTCGGGGTAAAGAAGCTGCACAGCTAATAACTGAAAAGAAAACAAAAGCAGAGAATGACGAGGAAAATGCAGAGCAATACAGCTTAAGGGTTACACAAGGTACCTTTCCGTTGGGGAGTAGCGCCGCCAGTGCACATCACGCGGTGCAGTGTAGGCACTACTTCAGGTTCTTTGAAGCATCCCATCGGCCCATAGAATCAAACTACTTTCATTCCTTTTACCGAACCTCCGTTAATACTCTTTCTTCCATCTTACTTTCCGCCCTCTCCTAACAATTGATTCACAGTGCAAGAGCGAGGTTTTCTTCCTGTTGCACCTTTCAAACCTTCTTACCGACTGCCAATTTCCTTTTCAGCGCTGAATAACCGCAAAGGTCCCAGCGTTAGGCCCTTGGTCTAAATTCTATATTCTATCGATGTATCTACACGAGGTACCCTTACCACCCCTACTCCCGAGGGAAGAAAAAAATGAAATAAAAGAGAAGTGTTTTTTTTATTCTCTTGTTTGATTAACAGTTCATTTTAAACCTGACAGCCTGAGTTTGAAGCAAGTCCACATTTCAATAAAATGATCCTTCAGCCTTCGGGGGAACCACGAGAGCCCGTCACTCTCGATGTAGTCGCTTCTCATTCTTAAAATGGAGAAGTAGAAAACTGTAAAGCCTTACAGTTCTGTGTAACGGATAATCTGGAACGAGAGAGAGAGAGAGAGAGAGACTATTATCAAAAGTAACTTATTTTTACACATCAAATGCTCATATCGAAAGACTTAAAAGTGGTATTTAATATCTTATTAGCTGGAGGATAAAGCACAATGGGTAGGGAAAAGATCGAAGAGGGCCTCGTAGGTGAAAAGATGAAGATAATAATAATATTGAAAATAATGTTATTTCAGCAGCGTTTATTTTGTATAGAAGTTTCTCTATTGTTCTCATAACTGACTTTTCTTCTGTACTTAAGTTGGCTATTATAACGCCAAATGGGGGATCCATGACAAAAGCGTGGTATTTGTCAAAGTGAATAATATATTCAATTTGAAATATACCACGTTTTTGACATGAATCCCCCATCTGGCGTTATAATAACCACCTTGAGTACAGAAGAAAAGTCAGTTACAAGAACAATAGAGAAACTTCTATACAAGATAATAATAATAATAATAATAATAATAATAATAATAATAATAATAATAATAATAATAATAACAAAAGGGTCGTCGTCGGTGTTGGTATCATTCCATAAGAGAGGTCAATGTCAGGCGCGATAAGCCAGCAGCAATACCAGCTGAATACCAGAGACGACCCCGGCCTGACATTGGCCACTCTTATGGAATAATAATAATAATAATAATAATAATAATAATAATAATAATAAACCATGCAAGGAAAAAAGGCAGAAGGAACTATTATAGGTCATACATAAAAACAATGGCTCGAAAAGTAAAGCAAACTTAAAAGTTGTTTCCAATACGATCTAAATGAGGAACTATGGCATATTATGTTATTAAAAGTTTTACCAGACCACTGAGCTGATTATCAGTTCTCGCAGGCTTGACACGAAGGATCTCTTTTTTACTTATATTTTTTTTATTTTATCAATTAAATTACAATTGTTCTAAAACTTTATAATTGGACTAATTGCAAATGTTGAAGTTTGACAAAATTTTACAGATGGATTTATTTCCAAAACTTGGTAGTCGCTGCTGCTGATTATACTTTGGACATTCACTCAATAAATATTCAATTGTCATCACTGCTTTACACTCGGCATTCCGGAGGAGGGGCAGGTGGATTATTCATTAGGTGGTCGTGGGTCAAACGAGTATGGCCTATTCGGAGACGTGTCAGAATTACCTGCCCCCCCCCCCCCCCCCCCCCCCCCCCCCCCCCCCCCTCTCTCTCTCTCTCTCTCTCTCTCTCTCTCTCTCTCTCTCTCTCTCTCTCTCTCTCTCTGGTATGAACTCCATTTTCCAACACTAGGTCACTAGGTATTATTTATTTTGATATATTACTTTCAGGTTCGTCATTCCAGGTATTTTGCAATTTTCTAAAATACTTATTTTTATGTGTTACATTAGCAATAGTAGGGATATTCAAATTTGGTCTTGTCATTTGTCAATGGGCTGCCTCTTTGGCTGCTTTATTAGCCTCGTCATATAACGTATGGTGTAATAACTTAATTTGTTGCAAAATATTATTTTTGGTTGTGAACTTTAAATAGCTTCTATAGGACTTTTTCGAGTCACTAAAAATCGCAAAATGATTGAATGATGTTATTTTAATTATTTTTATGGCTGATGCAATTGCACATAACTCTGCTGTGAACACTGAGGCATTATCAGGTGGAGAGAACTGATATGTTTTGTCTTGGGATACTGCACCATACCCAAGTCCGTATTGTGATTAGATCCGTCTGTGTATATTGCGTCATGTGAACCTTTTCGACTGATATGCTCTACTGAACGTTGTCTTTGGTGTTCTGGGGTATGCGAGTAACTTTTCTGATAAAAATTTTAAGCGTGTGCAAATTCGCGTTTTATTCATAGTCCAAAGAGGAGGTAGTTCTACTATTGAAGTTAACTGTATATTCATATTCAGTGATGCAAACAATCTTTTATCTCTAACTGGGAAAGGTGGTGGCGATTGTTTATAAATAAATCTCTTGATAACTCTCAATGGAGGGAGTGGTAATTCACAACGAAGAGAGAGAAGGGATGGGGAAATTTACAGGACGTGGAGTGAGAGAGTTGCGGAGAGAACAGACACAAAAAAAGCATAGTACACACTCTGCAGTAAACCCCTAAGGGCAACCCTCGCCCCCCGCCCCCCACCTGGTCAAGGGATTAGGATCAGGGTGACTGATGGTATGAACATACGTACAGATTTTGATTTGATTTGATTTATATAAAAATTTGGCATTCTGCCAAGCACTGGGGCAACTAAGGTCATTCAGCGCTGACACGGAAACTGATAGTAAAAGGTTTGAAAGGTGTAACAGGAAGAAAACCTCGAAGCAGTTACACTATGAAACAATGGTTAGGAGAAGGCGGACAGGAAGAAAGAGAATATGAACGGAGGTACAGTAAAAGGAATGCAAGTAGCTGCAGCTAGGGGCCCAAGGGACGTTGCAAAGAACCTTAGGTAATGCCTACATTGCACTGAATAAGGTGCACTGACGGCATTAGCCCCCTATTGGGACGTACGTACAGAGTTTAGATGGAACAAAATAAAGTCACTTTCTCTAATGAGAGAGAGAGAGAGAGAGAGAGAGAGAGAGAGAGAGAGAGAGAGAAGAATGGCCCAGAAAGTGGGGAAGAAAATGAGAACATAAAACAATATTGAGAAAATTACAATTGAAATTTTCTCGTTTTGTGGGTGGCGTCGGAACGGACCACATGTGACCTTTATGTGGTCCAGACCTGAAAACAACAAGAATAGGAAGCAGGAGCAGTTGCGGAGCTGTAGGTCCAGTGATCAGTCGTAATCAGTCACGTTATTGCTTACTCGTATCTTGCACTCGGGAGTCAGTGATGCCGCCTGTTCTAGAGCCAGGTGTTTCTTCATCAACCAGTCAATTCTGTACTTATAAAAATAATTCGGATTCTCTCTCGATCGCTGTCTCCTGAACAGGAGGAACGATTATCACTCCGGAATGAGACCTTCCACTGATAATATCCTTTTTATTATTGAAATTGCGTCAAAGACACTCGAGTTGTTTTGCAACTTGAACTTGTTGCTTCAGGATTCGATTCAAGATCGAGAGAATAACTATCATATTTCAAGATTGTCCTTTCAACTTCAGATACAGTAAACTTCTATTCGTGACAAAGTAATGGAGTAAGTTGTAAATGGGGCTTATTTTTCAAGCCGTACCACTGGAATATGTATTCTGCGGTGGTCCATGTGCTAAAATGAACCGATAAAAATCAATTTTCTCCCCCATAAAACTGGACTCATTTTGGAAAACTGGAGAAAACATCGAAACGGAGGCCGGAATAGATCCAAGTGAAGGGAATTTTTTTTCCCTAGGTATGTGTGGTGGTGGCGGGAAGGGGAGGGGAGGGGAGAGGAGGGAGTGGGAGAAGAAGGCAATGGTCGCTCGGAACACAATGTCGGGGAAGGGCGGGGGTGGCAGGGAGCTCCTGCTCCTGAAGGTTCCAGAAAGTAAGTGCCGTGGGATGGGAGGGGAAGGGGAGGGGAAGAGAGGGCGGCGGGAGGGAAGGTGGGATGGGGGAGGGAGGTATTCATAGCAGGAGGAAACAAAAGGCGACGAACATTACAATAAAAAGGAACAGGGCCCAACAATAAAGACGCACAATAGGAGAGCAAACAACTACCATCCTACATTCAACATCGGGACCCGCTCCTCTTCTTTTTATCTTATCTAGAAACGATCTCTTTTATCAACCGTCTGCAACTGTGGGTGTCTGTGTCTGTGTATGTATGCGTGTGTTCATGCGTGCGTGTTAAGCGCGTGAACGTTAGTGTGTGTGTGTGTGTGTTTATGTGTGTGCACTATGCCAGCAGGGCCTTTCAGTTTTTTTTTAATATGAAAATACTCTGGGTCACAGCATGACTGTTTCTTCTTTTATTTGATGCTCACTCTGTTTTAATTTGTCTGAGAGGTTCCTTGCTCGCGGACACGTTTTCTGTATCCGCTGCCTCTGTGCCTCACATCAAACATTTTGTCATTTATTTTTCCTTTTCCTTTTGATTTCCATCTAAAGGGGTCGAGTCCACATGCACAAACAGAACCGCTGTCAGGCGGCGGAAAAAAAAAAAACAACTTTACAACCATATCTTTAGTTCTTATAAAAGACTCCTAATACTTTACCACTGGTTCAGTTAAATTTCTTCACTTATGCGATTATAATTATCGACTGATGTAACTTGAATAACTGTTTCGTTTTCTTGGACTCTAGGGCAATCATTAACCATCCCCCCACCCCGCCCCCCGCATTCCGTGGCAAACCCTATGGTCATCGGTAACTCGACTCGACCCGAAGACGCTCTGATCACATACAATATGTTCCTGTGTATTTTTGTATTAGTATGTGTGGCCCTGTAAAGGTGTTGAGCAAAGAACCACTGGCGCTCAACGTTTTCCTTCTTTAGCGTCGACAGGTAGGCATGTCTATGCCTTGGCCTTAAGAAATCAGTTATCATTAATACCCAGTCTGTGTACATAACTACACTACAAGGTGTTTGTGCGTCTGTGCGAAAATAAACTTATCGGTGTGTACACAAAAGACTCACTAGCATGTAATATACATTTCTTAGGGAACAGAATGGTTTGAAGGAGAAAATCATCACAGTCTACCTCTATTTCAATCAGAAGTATATTAAGGATAGAGAGCAAACAATATCCTCCCGAATAAACATAACATTAACTATACATAATAAAATAACTCAAAATTAATTACATATCTCCTCTGTAAACTCGGATTTTCTCTGGCCATTAAAAGCATTATACTTTGTGGATGCTACCATGTTGATGGTCTTTTGGGATTTAAAAAAAAATAGTAATAATAAAAATAATAATAATAATAATGTCTAGAAGGAATAACTGCATAACTACACACATGTATATATAACCTACATTATATATATATACATATATATATATATATATATAGTATATATATATATATATTATATATATATATTATATATTTAATATATCGAGGATGCCCAACATGCGGCCCTTAGAGCAATATTATAAGAATAATGCTCTCTCTCTCTCTCCCTTCCTTAATAATAATAGTAATAATAATAATGGTAACAATAATAATAATAATACATAGTAATAATAAATAAATAAATACATAAATACCTAAATCTCGTGTATTTTCCTGTTATGTAATTCATGAGAGGAAAAAGTGATGAGCCCAAGCTCTGCTTTCACGGCGAACGCGATTTGAACATGTAGTATTATCTGAAACAGATTCAGTGTATGTGCTGTCCGTCATGAAACTGAAATCTTTCTCACTGAAAAAGGAAAGATTCAAGAAGCATTTTCAGATTCAGACTGGGTTTTCTGCTTAGCTTTCTTATCTGATATAACTGATAATTTGAATAATTTCAACTTAAGACTGCAAGGCAGTCTAAAATTGGTGTCAGTTATGTTTACTGAGATGAAAGCATTTGAAAATAAACTAGATATTTTTATGAAACAGTTCAGTGATGAAAACTTTATAGAGCTGCCTCAAAAGAAAAATGCACCAAGGCAGTAAAACTTCTACAAGAAGAATTTGCAAATAGATTTAAGGGATTGCATGATCATAAACAGGAAATTCAAATGTTTCAAAACCCCTTCAGTGTATCACCAGAAGAAATTCCAGGAATTTATCAGATGGAAATAATTGATTTGCTGCAAGCCAGTGATGCACTGAAAACCACGTTTCAAGACAATAGCTTTCTGGAATCTTATTCCCTTCACCAGAAGAATATTCTGATTTAAAAAAGTTTGTTGTTGGTATGTTTTCAATTTCTGGTAGTACATATATCTGTGAGCAAATATTTTCAAAAATGAAATTAGTAAAATCGAAACTTACATCTAGGCTTACTGATGAGCATTTTCACCAAATTTTGAGGCTTAGTGTTGAAAATGTTGAAGTAGATATTGCTAAGCTTGCAAATAAGATGCAGCATCAAGTTTCCCATTAAAATTGAGATAAATAGAATTTCAATAGCTTATTATTCTTTGTACAAACTGTACATAACACATAAGGTACTATTAAGATTTTTTTTTATTTATAGGAATAATACCTAATTAGCAATAGCTGGCATTATGAGTTTAATCCTAAACTAAAGTCTAAAGCTAAGTTATATACAAATAAATATGAACTTTCTCCGATAGTAAAGATAATTCTAATACGCGGCCCTCATCTGTATTTGGCATGGTAATATGACCCTTTCATGCAAAAAGGTTGGAGACCCCTGTAATATATATATATATACTATATATATATATATATATATATATATATATATATAATATATATATATATATATATATATATTATATATATATATTATATATTAATACACACACATATATATATGTGTATATATATACATATACATATAACCCAAAACGTATCTAAGAAAGGTACCAAAGACACATCCCTCTAAAGCACGGACCACAAAATACCATGCAGCTGATAAAGTACGCCAAAAGGAAATCTTTCTGCGCAGGGACCACAAAGTACATCTATCTCAGTAAAGATTCCAAAGACATCCAACAACAAAGGACCATAAAGGTATGTTCATCTAAGCAGGGACTCCAAAGACACTATCTACTTGAACAAGGACCGCAAAAGCACAAAATCTTTTCAGGAAATTCAAAGAGAAATCCGTCTAACGATAAACACGATAGCACACCCAGCCCTGCACGAACTCCAAAAATGCATCTCTGAGCAAGGATCACAAAAGTGGACATGTATGAGCGAGGACTGCAAAGCTGCACCGACTAACGCCCAAAAAGCATGTGTCCGAGTAAACCTAAGAGGACCTTTCTTTTTAAGCAAGGATTCCAAGGTATCACACTGACCAAGAACCATATCAGAACATACATTTGGTTTAGACTCCAAAAACACATCCTTTTGACCAAGAACCGCAAGAGCACTTTGTTTTGAGCAAAGGGCCTCATAGACATATCCCTCTGAGAAAAGAACACAAAGACTGATAGCGAGTGACATGAGCACATTCATAAACACGGGACTCCAAAGATAAATGGCGCTGATCAGAGGCAACGAAAATGCATCTGTCTAAGGGGATATGGATTTTAGACTATCATCTTTCAAGACTCAATATTTTCCGCATCTAAGCCTACTATGCATAACCGCCATTTCTCCCTTATGACCTATTTTAATTATCCAAAAAGGTTGATTTCGGTTAATTTTCTCCTTTATCATGTTATCAGAAATATATGAACTCATTTGAGTGTGGATCCGAATCTGGATCTTGTGCCAAGAAACGACATGATGTAGAAAGTAAGACTGTTATATCGCTATCAGCGTCAAAATTTTTTAACAGATAACCGTAGGCCGTTGGACTTACGTTTATTCATGAAAATGGTCAATTAATCAGATAATTTGGCTTTAGTATTTGAAGTTGTCAGCTTATAAAGCGAAACAATCACCGACACACAAACACACACAAATAAGCATTTCACTATTGGCCATTTCATGGCATGAAAGTAGGCGGGCTGGTGCAGTAAGTTGCACAAACAATGTGAATATAAATAATCTAGCTTAAAAGTTTTTGCCTGAGGATTGTATGAGAAGCCAACAATACCTACACCATACATTAAAATTTTTGGAAGACCAAAGATTTCAAAGATATCTCCGAACGAGGATCGTAAAAGCACAGTCAGAGCAAGCAAACAAGGACTCCAAAGATTCGTCCTTATGACAAGACCCGCGAAAGGAGGGCAAAGACACAAACATTCCCCAGGACCTCTTGTGGGTAACCCTCTGACCTAGACTTCAAAGAGTAATCTGCTTGAATACAGACACCAGAAGCCCAACAACAAATAAACGAAGAAAACTGTCGTTTCATGTTTATTAAGAACAACTAACGGCAAAAGATACAAAAACATTCGACGCTTTTTCATTTCGGGAAATGGTATCATCCCATAGTTCAGCGTTTAATCCACAGATTAATCCCGCTGACAGCGAAATAATCCTTAAATCTTTCATAGGCAAATCAAGTCATCAAATACCCGTCCATTTTGAGCATGGATAGAAAGATGGGATTTTTCGCTTTTTGATTTGCGAGTTTTAATGTATTTATTTGATTTTTCGTCTTTTTTGTTCCACGAGTGTATGGCAGTTGTCGTTCACTCTGTGTTCGTGAACTGAAATCTGTACATGACTGCCTTTACCTTCTACACATCAAAGGTATCAAGTACACATACGTGCATTCTTTTTTTCCTTGTCCCACTTTTCCTTATGGGGTGCGGAGTTGGCACCTTCAAGTAATCGATTTTTGGCTCCCAGCAGGTCCTATTTAATCCAGGTTGTAACCACTAACGTCATTTAACTACCAGGTACCTCATTCATTGCCACGCGCCCAGAAGTCTGTACTCGCCCAAGGACACGAACCAAGGCAAGGATCTACCAGTATAAGACAAAAAGAAAAAAAACTTATAAAAAGAAAGCGCACACACTATTTTTGGTCCAATGGGTAGGTTGTTGAACTCGAAACCGAAAGACACCCGGTTTGAAACAGCGAGACAGCACTTACTGTTGAACCCCAATATGCATCTGTTGCAATAGCGAGATTTTATTTATTATCGTTACTAATTTTGCCGTTATCATTATTATCCGTATGAGTTCCCTGATACCGTAATTCAAAGCGGATTAGCCATAGCGCAACCAAGAGACAAACACACCAGTGAATGACGATATACAAACAGACGTAACTTGAACGCAAAGGAGGAAATGAGGGAATCCAATCTAAAGCTGCCAGCGGCCTCCAGGAAGGAGGAAGAACAACACTGAAGCTCTCTGGCACTTGTTCCCGTCCCTCTAACGAGCTGAAAGGAAGCCGGGAATGACGCCAAAGAAATGAAAAGAATAAAACAGAGAAAAGAATAAAAATGTAAGAAGGGGAAAAATTAACATCTTCAGTCCTTTCCTTTTATGTAGAACCACCAAACGCCATCCACCCATCTCTCTCCTCCTCGGAGGTACCTTTCTTCAAATCTCTCCCAAAGGACCCTTGCTTGCCTACTACGTGGCCCCTCCCACCCCTTCCCAACCTCCCCCCCCCCCACAACCCCCTTTCCCCTCGTTCTCCTTCGCTCCCCTTCAATTCCCTCTCCTCTTAACCAACCCCCCTCCTCCCCCTCCTCCTCCTCCTCCTCTCTCACCTTGTCCTTTCAATACACTCACTACTCACTCCTTCCTCCTTTCTTAAAATCCCTCCAGGCCTGCTACACTCCCCCCTCCCTCCCTCCCTACCTTTTACCCTCCCTCTCACGACCCTTCTCCAACTCACTCACCCTACCCCCCACGAATTCCCTCTGCCCCCTCCCTCTCCTTCTCCCCCTCCCCTGGCCCACAACACCTTCCTTGGTGAGTGAGAGGTAACAAGAGGCGACGTACATAATACATGTGCACTGGCAGACAGGCCTCGAAGGAAGAGGGAGAGGGAGGGAGGGAGGGAGGGAGAAGGAAAGATGGAGGAGGGAAATATGGAGAGAGACGCGAAAAGATGGAGGAAGGAAAGAATGGAGGGAAGTTGGTGGAAGAGGGAAATATGAAAGAAGTAGGAGAACGATGAACAGAAAAGATGAAAGGAAAGACACAGAGATAGAGAAAAAAGAAAAATAAATAAACGAACAAACACATGAAGTAGAAGAAGAAAGGATTGCGGAAAAGGAAAAAGATGGAAGATAAAGAAAATGGAGGGAAGAGACGGCAGCTGAGGGAGAAAGTCAAGTTTCACAGTGTCTTCGCCAGGACGAAACGAAAAAAAAAAATATAAATAAAAAAAATTTAAAAAATGGGGGGAAGGGGGTGTACAGTATCAGGACACTACATTTTCTTCTTTATTGTTTAAAATACTCATTTTGAAGCAAAACAGTTGACGAGCACTTGCTCGCGCGTAAATGCTCACAAATAAACATATTCAACTTCATGACGACTGACAGAAGTGGGAATTTTAGGATAAGTACTATAAAAAATGATATAAAATATGACATGAGGAATTACACTCAGAAGACAAGAGAACTCCTTTGAAGAGAGAGGACAATCTTAAGAAAAAGTTTCGAAAAGGGAGGAAAATTCTTTCTGACAATTGACTTGCAAATCGGGGAATACTGGAACTCTATAGATTTTATTAGCTTTCTGTAAAAGAAAACTATTGTGACGGCTTTGTCTGTTCGTCCCAACTTTTTCAGTCCGCCCTCAGATCTTAAAAACTACTGAGGCTAGAGGGCTGCAAATTGGTAAGTTGATCATCCACCTTCCAATCATCAAACATACCAAAGTGCAGCCCTCTAGCCTCAGTATTTTATATCTTATTTAAGGTTAAAGTTAGCCGAGATCTTGCTTCTGGCAACGTAACAACACAGGCCAATACGGCCGGCCGACAGTTTCATGGGCCGCGACTCATAAAGCATTATACCAAGACCACTCAAAGATACAAGATCTATTTTTGGTGGCCTTGATTATGCGCTGTACAGAAAACTCGATTGTCGGAGCATTATTTACTTGTTCTTGATACTGATACGATCATTATTATTACAATTCCACTTTTACGAATAAGAACTCCTCACTTCACAGTTGACAAATAAATTCACCCCAAGAATTGCATTCATCATGAAAAATGCATAAAAAAATCTGCTGTGAAGTCGTCCATGGTTTAATTTGATTAGGGTCATATAAGTCATAATAGGCGAGATAGTTTCCACTGCGACAGATTCGATATATGTTCTGGAGATATTTCCATAACAAAGAAATATACATTCAATAACAACAGCAATCTCTGTCATTTTCAGTTACTATCCTAGTAATGATATCTCAATTTGATGTACTACCCAGCACATTTAAAGAGATGCCTTTCATTCCACGATTGAGACTCGAAGTGCCCTGCCTGCTAAAGTGTAGAGGATGTTGTAGAGGCTCGGACCAAAGTATACGCTTCACTCTGCCTGCTTATATAGAGGGCAGTGGTGACAACCTGGTCCCACCATACATGACAGCAATCTAAACGAAGGGTCAATTGAGATATGTGGATATATGTATATTATTTACACAGTATTTTACTCAACACTCTAGTAGCACTTTCATGCAATATCTGTGGCCCTTTCTCAAGAGATGTGTGGGTTGTCAGTCTACACATCTCTTGAGAAAGGGCCACAGATAGGGCCTCAAAGTACTCGAGTGTTGAGTAAAAATGATAAATATTACGTTATATTCTAAGACGAAATAAGGGTATTGCTTTTCTCAAAACAGTGTGCCATACTTTTCATTCGGGATGCAAATGGAGATGGGACACCATGGTGAGTATGGAAGGACTTTCAGGAGGGAAAGGACTCTCAGAAATAACTTCCTTTGTTTTCCTTCTGGAAAAACGTCAAAGGGAGAAAATTCATTAATAATGATTATTTATTGTTATGCTTCCCGATGAACGGAACGATTGTTCTGAATTATTTACGGAACCGCAATCGATTATCCAGACATGGTAATACAGCAAACGTGTTATAGATACTATTATTATTTGAGGGTCCTCTTGTATCCTTGTCAGTGTCTCTCTCTCTCTCTCTCTCTTCTCTCTCTCTCTCTCTCTCTCTCTCTCTCTCTCTCTCTCTCTCTCTCTCCACCCACACATTGGCACTGCTTAAGAATATCACGGTGCCTTCAAAACTTACAGAGGTTGGCAACTCAATCCTGCTGAAAATGGCTAGATAAATTCTTAATACTTTAATAGCCTTACTCGGTTCAGAGACGCCAACTTGGGAAAATGCTCTTGAATAATAATAACGCTAAATTACTTTTTCTTTGAAATAAAAGAAAGGAATCCGATAAAATGACATACATAAGCTCGAACAACAAAAAGGGATAAGTAAAAAAGGACATTCAGAAAACAGCTCTTTATGATACAGACTTTTGGATTCTTCTCTCAGATCCGTTTCCCGAGGCTTCAGAGTTTCCGGCTCTCAAATGGGAGGATTTACAGCGTCCTTTTTCGGGGAAGCCTAGATATGAAACCTATTCACACGAAACAAGCACACAGGGGCCACTGACTTGAAATTCAAGCTTCCAAAGAATGTTGGTTTCAACCTCCCACTGCAGACCCCACACTGCAGCAGTAACTGATCATGACAGACACAATGATTTTTCATCGCTCTTAAGGGAGGCGCGAGCCCGCGACATCTGAGCGGCATCCCACCACGCTAGCCACTTTACTGTGACCGAAAATAAAAAGTAACAAGCCACAATAATGTATATGGGCGACTGTATTTTTCAAAATAAAAGTGTTCGAAAAAGGAGCTTTCGACCGTTTCCACGACGTCCTCTTCAGCCAACTTTGAAGTTTGAAAAATACAATCTCCCACATACTACATTATTGTGGCTTTTTACGTATCATTTCCGGTCACAGTGTACTGATACACCACAGATAATAATAATATCAGTAATCATTTATATTGTTACTAAAACACACTTTTATTGTCAAGATTAAATTATGGTTCATTCCAATCCAAAGCTATATCAATAAATGTATTTCTGACAGAAGTTGACGACCGAAAGGAAAGATTTTCGATCACCTGACCGGTAATAACACATCATCAGTGTTTAGGTTTCAAAATAGAAGGAAAGCAAGTGGGCAGTTTCTTCTGCATTCCCTAAGAGGAAATGTCTGTTGCTGTTTTTCTTATACTTTTTGGCGTCACCCCTGATGAAAGACAAGTTTTGAACTTTTGCCAGTAATAAATTTTATACATACATTTGTGTATTAATCGTTATTGTTACTAAGAATTCATTTCCTTACATAATGAAAAAATGACACTACTCCCGTCAGTAAGATAAGATCACAAGTGACGAGACATTTCATAGGCTACAGAATCCAATGAACCCAAAAGAGAATCAAAGACAATAAAGATAAAAGAAAATATCTCAATAACTTACAAGAAAGTTAACAGTTAGAACATCTCATAAAACAAAGATAGATGAACAAGAAAGACAATTCAATACGACAAACCACTAAAAAAAATGGAAACCAGTTTGGATGAAGACCAGTAACCTTCCCTACTTTGAATAAAGGAAAAAAAATTAATAAAGAGAAAAATCCATATCACTGCAATATAAAAGGTTTATCTCATATTTAAAAAAGGGGAAGCTTCGTCCCCTCCCCAACTATCATGGAGGGGGGGAGAGGTTGGCAGAAGGCAAGGAGGGAGGGAGGAAGGGAGGGAGGAGGTGCTATTAAATCGATATACAACGATTGTGTAGATCAAATGATTAATATCGCTGGCCTCATCGACCGCATGCATGTTGCGCTCTTGTCGACAAAACCGGATTCTGTTTAATACTCGCCCACTCGCAGCGGTAGGTGGCTGGCTCTCCCGTCTCACTGTGACCCATTTCTTTGTTCAAAATAGATCCAAAGGTTCTGCTCCTTATCTTTCCCAGTGAAGGAGCCCCTTCACCCGCTACGAATCGGTAGGTTCGACTCCCATTCCACTTAATGTACATTAAACTTAAAGCACACACCCAATA
>NC_087216.1:39405826-39420826 GCF_015104395.2 Macrobrachium nipponense
CAGATACTATTACAGTGCAAACCATTATTACAGTTTACGCACACACAGACTCTCTCTCTCTCTCTCTCTCTCTCTCTTTCTCTCTCTAAGTGCACACCCCATCGAACACGCATCAACTGAGGTTGTCGAATTGAGCGCGGACAGGACATTCCCAGCGGGTCTTCACACCACTCATCCGGGGGCTTTGTTCTTGATCATCCACGGAACGCGTCGACATCGAGGCTCAATTGGGGGGTTCTTCGCTACGGGTAATTGAAATTTTTTTTTTTTACTTAACTGTTTTAGTCCTTTCTTCCGAGGATATCCATGGTCAATGCACCGACAGATAATGAACTTATCGATTTATGGATTTCCTTATTTACTATATATATCAATTATTGTGTATTTACTTGTTTACTGTTTAATTCGTCCTTATAAATGTATAGATATATATGTATATATATAGTATATATTTGTGTATTTGTGAATATATAAGGATGAATGAAATAGAAAATAAGGATACACATTAATTGATTCATATATATATAATATAGTATATATATATATATATATATAGATATATACATATCTATATATATATATATATATATATATATATATATATAATCAATTCATGTATTTCCTTATTTACTACTTAATTCATCCTTATATATATATACATATATACACACATATAATATATATATATATATATATATATATATATATATATATATATATATATATACGTATGCATACATATGTATATATTATATTTATATATACATACACATATATATTTATATATAAATAAATAAAGGTGATGCCACGGAGGTAAATGGAAAGGTGAGAAAGCCAAGAACTTTCGATCCAACACGACCCTTTAGACCGAAAGTTCTTGGCATCACCTGTATCTATACATAGCATCACGTTTTATATACTTCGTGATCAAGTTATTCACACACACACACACACACACACACACACACACACATATATACTATATATATATATATATATATATATATATATATATATATATATATTATCCGTATATATTCACATACTTATATAGTCTTATTATAAATGCCTTGTTATTTAACGTATTCGAGTGAATTTGAATCAAAATAACGGCATGACAGGATTTTGTTCTTCAGTATCTGCTTATTTTCCTTGGAATAACGATTTTCAAATGAATGAATGCTTTCACACGAAAAGCGGTATAAAAATAACACTATACCGCTAGCACAAATGAATACGTACAATGGAAAATTAACGCATTCTACTGCAATGCAATGACTGCAATTCATTTTAATAATAGCGCTCGTCAGTATTGGAGATGCGGTGGTGTAGTAGGTAAAAGCTTCACTGACGTTCCTGGATTTGAAAGGCTCCGTGGGTTCGCGCCCCGGTCCAGGCAAGTCTATTATCGAGAAAAAATTCCCCTTCGGTTAAGCATATGTGAAAATATATTAATTCCGAGGTAGAGCGAATTAGATATTAAAGGACATTGTAGCTCGATATATGTATATAAATCACGGAAATGTGATATGACTTATTCCAAATTCTATGTGAAACTTCCTTCACAACAAGTGTGCAAACGAGACAGAATTGAGCCCCGTTGCAAAGATCCTCAAGAGAGGAGAGACCCTCTCAAACAATGAAATTTAATGGATGAGAGACAGAAAATCAAATACATTCAAAACATCCATTGCCAGGTTTGTAACTGCCGACATAATTTTGCTCCCTCATGCTGAACAAGCGGATGAGTTTAATATCATTTATGTGATTTTTTATCTATATTTCACCATAGTTTACTTCGATTTCATTTTTCCAAGATAATAATAATAATAATAATAATAATAATAATAATAATAATAATAATAATAATAATAATAATAATAAGAGATGACATTATTATTATCATTATTATTAATTATCTAGAAGTTAGAGCAAGTATACTCTTTTCTCATCCATGATACCGTAATACACTGAGCCAAAGAGATCCGATTTGTATTCCCCAAATCAAGAGTTTTATCAAAATCAAGATAATTCTGTACTTCCAGTCTATTTCCTCTTCTGCAATAAAACTCCCACAAACCCACGAACTTGTCCCGGCCTCTCCAACTAACGTGCAATCAATGAGAATGCGAATGAAGAAAAGGTCTTTGGAGGATGGAGAGGAAGGGAGGTGGCGGGGAGCGGGGGTTGGAGGGGGGGGGGGGAGTGTTTGGGGTAGAGGGAAGGGGAGAAGGAAAACACAAAAGGTCGGGAGGTCACGTGCCCTTCCTTCCGCCCGATGGAGATGAAAGATGGGCGATTGTGGAAACGAAATTGAGATGATGGTGGAGATGAGGTCGAGATGACTGATATAAATGTGCCTAGGGGTTGTGGGGGAAAGGGGGGGAGGGGGAGGGGAAGGGGAACGGGAACCTCTCGCATTCAACAATATCCATGACTCGATTAATCTACGCGAGAGAAAGAATGGGGCAACGGGTTTGTTCTTAATATCCTGCTTAGACTTCTAGTAGGGCGATCGGCAGCCACTGGTAACTTTGGAGGTAAGATTTTGTGGATGATGATAAACTGATCGTTCTCCACCATTAAATGCACAAGCGTGGACTTGAGAGAACTTCTCTGCAATGACTTTTTTTTATAAAACACACTGGGCTGCTGAAGAAAACATCGAAGCAAAACGACACTGAAAGGTATGAACCGATGAGGATTAACGATATAACATTTCTCACTATGCTGTAGCTTAGCTATTTGGCTGATGAATAATGTTATTAAATTAATCATTAAAATTGAGTTTGTGCATAACAGTTAACAAAAAATGATAAATTCCCATCTTCAGCAATAGCCAATAAAAAAAACTGGAGTTATAAA
The DNA here is from genome assembly GCF_015104395.2 of Macrobrachium nipponense. Taxonomy (NCBI): domain Eukaryota; kingdom Metazoa; phylum Arthropoda; class Malacostraca; order Decapoda; family Palaemonidae; genus Macrobrachium; species Macrobrachium nipponense. The sequence goes on from NC_087216.1 coordinate 39,408,692, forward strand.
ATCCTTGCTCCTTAAAATGAAAGGTTATGTAAATACAGCAAGATAATATGATCTGTATAAAATTCATATACGACGTCTGCCATACTATCAGGTTAACGATTTAATATAAAAATGGGGTCAAGACGGTAAGTCCCGACTCTACGGTCCTTAAGTATGGTTCGAATTCCTACCAAGGTATTTGCATTCTGTATAAGTACATAGGGGTCAATGGTGAGAGCGGCCGAACACAGGCTGGACGACGGCAAGTATAATCGCACAGTTCGTTGCTGCAGATTATCGTTGTCGCACAGAGAATCAATAGCGATATATAATTCGTTTTAGAAAGAAGACTGAGGCTCGCCAATAAAACCTCTCCATGCTGAATTGTAGCGAAGTGCAGGGCATAAGGATGTAATTCCACCGTTAACAAAAGCTTCTCCCACCTCGTTCCAGGTCAAGATGACTAACAGCAAATCAACTTGAAACCACCTGGTAATCTAACAATACATAACTTTACTAACAACCTACACGTGTAAACATACACTGTCGTGTTCAGATTATAAATAGAGAAATTCCACGCATGTGCACATGCACAAAGCGAGAGGGATTACACTGTGTAACAAGAACAACTAAGGAAGGTATACACATGAGAATCCCACTATATATATAGAACTCGATTTGTATCTATATAATATGTGTAACAACAATGGTCTTCCGCTAACAAAACTCCACATTCAGACTGGTCGCCAAGCCAGCTGCTTTCAACGTTGTCCAATGAAGTAAATATCCGGCATCAGGGTACTTCGGTCAGAGCTTTCGGACACGATACGTGACGCCCCTAAGATAGATGACCTGCAGTTTTGACCTCCTCATATATTTCCCCAATTTTAAACGGCAGGCCAGGAGGAGCTGTCGATGCTCTTTTACAATACTAATCTAAAATGGTATGGGTATACTCGTAAGCAAATAAAGAGGGTGTCCATAATATGTGTGCACACACATACACAGTAATACAGGAATTTGCACACACAGCATGTAAACCTGTGTACTATTGCACAAAAAAGGCAATTAAAAGCGTCTTCTTTCAGCGGATGTATTTTCTAACTTTATTTAAAATAAGACTTTGAAGAATTTGAAATAACTAACTACAGGCACTTTGCCGTCTAAGATTGTACCTGATGTGAATTGCTTCTTTAAAAGCTTTGTTGGAGTACTAGCAATTCGATTGCATTTTCTAATTGTTGATAATCTATGGATACGGTTTTGTAAAGTATGATTCTTGCTATGAATTTAAATATTACCACTAGATTACGCAAGTTTCGAGTAACGAGTCTTCTGACTATTAGGAAAAGTAGAATCCTAGTATACAGGATACTGCAAAGTAATTCTAGAGTAACAATCTGAAGGATTAATTAACGAAATGCAATGAAAGAATTCCACACCGAAGGCTCGAACACTGTACGAGTTGTACCCGCACATTCCCTACATAGTAAACCGAAGGCCTCATTATATTCCCATCCCATATCGCTTCCGCATCCTCCCTTGGAGCCGAAAAAAAAAGAACGTAAAGAATGCACTCTGTGGACCCATCAGAGAATCTTGTTGTTGAACAATCAGGATCGTTTCGCAGCGTGACAAAAGGCTGCTCCTCCTCCCCATTATTCACGGTGGCTTTGTAATCAGATGCGGCATTTTGACAATGAACTAATGTGCTTTCCCCACTGGTCTCTCTCTCTCTCTCTCTCTCTCTCTCTCTCTCTCTCCTCTCCTCCTTTCGCCATGGGAAAGCCCGTAGTTTAGCGAGCGCAAATACCAGTCGAGTGTTTGGAAAAATAAAGGACTGAGATTAAGAAAATTTAGGACTTCGACTAAACCGGCGTTTAGCCCGATTCATCACGTGCTCCAACTCATCTTCCCATACACACTCTCTCTCTCTCTCTCTCTCTCTCTCTCTCTCTCTCTCTCTCTCTCTCACCGAAACCTTTTAAATTGATCTCGGGGCACGGGAGGCGGCCCCAAATTTTCGACCTTATTAGCTTGGGCCAATTGGACTCGCTGGAACTTCAGCAGTTCCTACCCCCTCTAACCCCCGTCCCCAGGGCCAGGCCAACCTTAAATAGGGTTACGGTTCTGCGGCAGTTGTTGTAATAGAGGCCAATTGTCACCCTCCGATGCACTCAGGAGGGCCTCCGCCGTTTTAATAAAGATCGAGGCCCGATAGAGTGGGAGGACCCAAGAGATTTGAAATTTATACGGTTCTCATCGACGGTGCCCTTCTCAAGAGTAGTGGGAGGGGGTGTGGAGGAGGAGGAGGAGGAGGAGGAAGAGTCATTCAAAAGCCATACTATATGAGGATTTTCATTTAATTCATTTACCATATATGAATAGTTTACTAATTAGTAAAAATATATTCACGCGCAAATGATTATATATAAAGAATACTACTACTACTACTACTAAAAATAATAATAAAAATAATGATTTTCAAACGGATAAAGTGTTTCAATTTTTTTTTATGAAATGAAAGATTTTCTTACGGTGCTTAATCTTGCACAAGAACTTAGACGCTAGGATGTTTCCTCATCAGTTTCATTCTCCCAGTATTACCTGGACTCTGTTGGAGGTAGGGGGGTGGGTGGGTTTGACTTTACAGAAAAAGACCATAACAACAATCCTGTAAATGCCAAGTGGAAAAGTAAAATTCCATGTTACAAACGGTCAAAGCAGCACACTGACATTTGTCATGTTATATACATATATGTATATATATGGTTGAATTTGATCACATCACCGTGAATAATATACGTACAAACATTGAGTTACAAAATTAATGTCCTTTAATATCCAATTCGCTCTACTTCGTTAATAACATACTTTCATATACGATAACCGAAGGGGAATTTTTAGTTGATGATAAAGTTCTTCGTCTCGTGGGTTCGAACCAGTGCATAGAGATTTCATCAACAGTTGAGTAAGTGTTTCAGCGTTATCGAACCCACGTCTCTCAAGTGAAAGGCAACGACGCTATACCGACGGACCCAAATGAGTAATATACGAGGTCACAACTAAAGTACATCTGTGCCAGTGAGTTTTACCCACCTTCCAACCCACCATTTCCGAGACCTGCCTCGGTACGATCCCGATGTGAGTCATATTTTTTCTGTGAAAAATGTGTTCATGTGTTAATTGCTTCCATAATATTCAGGCTAAAGGAGTAATTCAAATGAAATGCTACCAGTTAGGTCACCTGGTAGGTCGGGAAGTTAGGTAGAACTCGATGGTACGTATGGAGGAAGCCTGCCCAGGAAAAAGCTCAGGTACAGAAGAACTCAGTTTTCAACTTCTGTTATGACTTGTGAGGGTCAGTTGGTAGCGTCCGTGCTTTTCATTTGAGGGGCCTGGGTTCGATCCCGATGTGATTCAGAAATATAAATATTAATAATATACTATATATATATATTTAGTATATATATATTACAATATATTTAATATTATTATATATTCTACAGACATATTCAATTTTTACGCAGTATAAACACAGTAATAGTATATTATACGTAATCTGGATCTACGTGTTTATATTTTGCCTAAGTGTGGAAAACATGACTGTGTATGTTAACGTACGCGTGTGCGTTTATGTAATTGGCCAAAAATTCATTACTCGCTTTCCAATAATTCTCGGTTAGGTGGGTTTCGTTCAAACTTCTGTACCTGTTGAACGAAAGTTGCAGTAAACTCTGCAGTGACTTTTGGTTAAACTATACTTTAATATATATATATGATATATCTATATATATATATATATATATACTATATATATATATATATATATATATATTTGTGTATTTGTGTGTATATAAATTTAGATCAATTTACATATATATATATTATATATATATATATATATATATATATATATATATAATACCTATATATATATATATATATATTTGTGTATTTGTGTGTATAAATTTAGATCTATAAACTATATATATTCATTATATATTAGATATATAAATTAGTATATATAAATAATAACTTACTTTATTAAATTAAATATAGATATTTATATTATGATATTAGCTTCTATATAGGAGTATATAGAAATATAATATATTAATATATATCATTATATATAGTATATATATCGATTATATAAATTATATATATATATACTTCATACACTATCAAGGCATTCCTCATATCTCGGTTGTTAATTGATATAAAAAGCGAATATTCGAAGAATGGAACAATTCTCCTCAAAAAAAAAAAGAAAAAAAAAAAAAACAACAATGCCCTGGCACACGACCAATAATAGCTTTACGAACCTGTTTTATAATCATTTCTCAAGTGAATGAACCCTATCTGACGAAGCACTTCATATCTCTGTGAAGCATATTATTTCAAACAATTTCCCTTTTGTCTCTCTCTCCCTCTCCCTCTTTCACTAACATCTCTACTTAATCTCAGGAAGGACCGGGCCAAACACGGCCTAATCACGCCGAAATTAAACCGCTAAATCCAACAAAACTCGAGATAAACACGAAACGTCGCTCGATCCCGTTCGAACGCGCGCAGGAACCAGCCGGTCACGTGACACCCGCTGGCCATCTGGCGGTTCGAGATGAAAACGTGGGAAAAACTGACATCTTTCATTTGCATACTCACCCGGAATCATCGCGCGGAACCCGCGCTAATTGAATCATTTCCGACGATGAACTCTGCTTCGGATCTGGAAAAGGAAGAACATGGGAAAACTGAGAAAGACTTCGTCATATTGTAAACTATTCATTTATTTACAGATCTTCAACACCCACATAATATCAAAGATCAGAAAGCTGCTTAGGGGGTGTGAGCCCCCTGGTGAGTGATCGGTAGAAGAACTTACTGTATTATGGGCAGAGAGGCCAATATAAATCTGAGTGCCATAAGGCTCAAATCCCCACTCGCCACAACGGGAAAAACCGATTTTAATGTCTTATTTGGTGGCGCCATACGCACTCTTCCCTACAGCGCGCCATACCGGTAGCTGAAGAGAGTTGCCCGGGGCGTCTCCTGAGGTGGGCTGCTGCTGCCTTTGGCGAGGCGATATTAAAGGCTGTTTAAAACCTCGACATTTGGTAATATTGAAGCCGATTGGAACAACAAGGAGGGGGGCAATTAATAATGAAGACCTAGTCATTAATAAGGGCCGTATAGAGCGCCATAGATTGTCTTTGATGTGGGGAGAACTTTAGGAAAGATATTGGATTTCGAGGGTCACACGATACTGAGAGTAATATGATGAAGGAAAAGGCGATACGAGAAACAGAGGAATGGTTTCCGTTCTCATCCGTATAATCACGATGGGATGAACATACGGGAACCTGAAGGATTATGCGGAATGAAGCTAGAGAGACAAGTTATAAAAAGGAAAGAATAATACATTTAACGAAATTTTAGAATATTCAGCATGTCATTATTATGTACAACACTCACCATCAAGTAATTAAAACCATGTGCTATATATATTGGCAAATTTTTCGTTCAAAATTCATTCCGTTTCACAGGAAAAGCTTCACGTAACACAGACAAAGCCAAAAGAAAGCTTATTCCAACCTCATTTTGTCGTGTGACAATGGTTTTATAGGTATGGTGAAGAACTGCAAAAGGCTTATTTCAAGATCAGCCGGATATTATAATTAAAAAAAAAAGATCAATATGCAAGGATATGATAACAGGAGAGTGACTGATTAGGTGTAACAGTAGGCGTCAAACAAAGATGAATTATGCCCAACTGTGTGCTATATATTTATACGAAAGGAGTGACGACACAAGTAAGGAAAAGCAGAATATTTGGTCAATGAATAATATGTTTAGGCAAAACTTTCATGGAAGAAACAGGAAATCTTTTTTTTTTTAAAGTATAGCTTATAATGCTGTGGGAATCTCTCAGCTGGTAGTGGCCTGTGTGGTGCCAGACTCATCATCATGACTAACTTTAATTTTACCTTAAATAAGACCAAACCTACTGAGGATAGAGGGCAGCAATTTGGTATGTTTGATGATTGGAGGGTGGATGATCAACATACCAATTTACAATCCTCTAGCCTGAGTATTTTTTTTGTTTTAGATCTGAGGGTGGAGAGAAAAAGTGCGAACGGATAGACAAATAGCCATCTCAATACTTTTCTATTTTTACAGAAAACAAAACGGCAAATCACGTGACGTAAAGTGAGGTGAAAGTCTAGAGAAATATGAAGGTTTAATGAATGAGTTTACATACGTGACAAAATTAATCACAGTGATCTAAAGCAGAATCTGTAAGCTCAGTACTGGCACGAGAGTAACGAAACTGTCGAGATAGAAGGACCTAATCTCCCAAAAGAGCGGGAGAACAATAATGTCAGTGGCCAATTATGTGTCAGGGGTAGACAAGATGACGATGAGCCGCTGTGTGGATATACAAAGTGATTTTCGGCTCAAGGATTCCGTTTTCGGCTCAACAATAATTGATCGCATCAAGGGAAAGTTAATGAATATTTCTTTGGAGTTCCCTATAATAGAAAAAAATGTATTAATTAGTATGAAAGTATGTATGTATGCATGCATGTATGTATAATATATATATATATATATATATATATATATATATATATATATATATATATATATACACACACACACATTTGTACTGAAGACGTTAAGCAAGCATACAAAATACTCCAAAAAATGAGAGAGAGAGAGAGAGAGACGAGAGAGAGAGAGAGAGAGAGAGAGAGAGAGAGACTCGCGTATGTTTCACAAAATAAAAAACGAGAGAGAAAACATATACACTGTATATCGTAAAACGAAAAGAGGAGCGGATTCCCCTAACCTCCCCAGGGATTTCCACAACCGCAGTTCCCAATTCTACGGAGTTTCCACATGCATTTTCAAAGCTAAAAAAAACCGACACGGTCATGGAAATCATCGAATTTATTTCTTACCCAATAAGCAATTGACAAAAAGAAACACTCTCAACAGGGACGACAGAGAAACCCACTCACGCACACAAAGTCCATAAAACAATAATTAAAAGGAGGTTTACGAGGGAAGCCATAAGCTCGTCACGGTGCCGTCGGTGTCTAACCCTCACGAACACCCCCGAGGGGAAAACGAAGAAGGGGAGATGAGGAGATGAGATGAGGAGAGACGAATTAGGGGTCAATTCGTCGCGGTCTTTCGTCCGCCTCTTTGTGCATCCTCGCGAGAGCATGTGCTATCAATTTCACAGGTCGTCGGTTTATCACCTAATGAGTTGTTTGCGGCCGAAGCGAAAGGGGGAGATAGAGCGGCAGGCGGGTCGTCGTGATTGTGCGCCTAATGGCGGCATACTTTCAATTACCGTGGGAAGTGATTTGTCGGACGGGAGGGGCGGGGAGGGGGGTGATTTTTAAGTGACCTTCCTTTTTTCCTTTCCTTTTTTAAAAGTTCTGGATTCCAGTTATCTTTGTTCTTCTAACTGGTTTCTCGACTCTCCTCTTCGTGTCTTTGTTCTTCCGGGGAACTCGAGACTGTAAGGGTGTAAAGGGTTAAGAGACGACTGACTCTTTTGCAAATATCGAACTTGATGATTGATGGAAGTATTCATGAGGGGGCGATTTCGTTCTTGTTCTGAATCTCCTTTGTTCTTTCTCGAGAACATCGGAATGAAAGGGCGGAGGGTTAGGAGTATAGCTAATTTCGCAAAATCGGAAAATAATATCCGATATGAAAATATCCGAGGATGAAACACGCTGAGTGTGTTTTTGTTTCCTTTAAAAGGTTTCGTCCTTTATGCATTTCTTGCCTTTCTGATCTTTCGAAAGGAAGGGGAAAGTAATACGACAGCACTCTCTAGAGTAGCATTAAAATGACTTTAGATAACTAATAATATATATGAATTCACTTTAATAAATCTGGTAAATGTTGTGAATGTGCATACGATGTTCTAGTATACAAAGCAAATTACAGGTAACTCAAAAGCGATTCCTAACTTGAAAAATCATATACAGTTGACCAATCATACTCCTAACCTATGCTCGGGAGCAGAATGAAACTAAGTTCTCGTTACATGACGATTCATTTTCAATAAAATAAATACAGTAAACTACAGTTTTACTGGACAATCGAAACCACATTCAATCGCAGAGACTGTCCTCATTAAATCACCAGTCATTATTCTGCTTTCAAGCCTCTGTGTATTGTCTTGAATTGAAATGAATACAGAATTTAGGACAAAGACCAAGCACTGAGACCTATGAGGTCATCCAGCTCTGAAACAGAAATTAAGAGGTTTGAAAGGTGTAACAGGAGGAAACCTTCGTAGTTGCACTACGAATCAATTGTTAGTAGTAGAATTTGGAAAGTCAGATGGAAGATAATATGAAAGGAGGTACAGTAAAAGGCAGGAAAGGGGTTGCAGCTAGGGCAGAAGGCACACTGCAAAGAACCCCAAGTAATGCCTACAGTGCTTTGCATGTTAGATTCACAGAGAATCATAGGTCTCAAGCTTAGATTCATAATACAACGTAGGTGCGATGCTTAGATTGACAACGGAGGATGGGTTCACAGCTGCTTGAAAAATTCACGATGGAACAAAGGATCAGAACTAAAAAAAATTCACAGTGAAATGAAGTTTCAAAGCTGAAAATTCCTGATGGACGAAGGTTCAAAGCTTAACATTCCCTTTGGAATGAAGGCTCAAAGCTTAACATTCCAAATGTAATGAAGGTTCAAAGCTTAACATTCCTGATGTAACGATGGCTCAAAGCTTATCATTCCTGATGGAATGAAGGTTCGAAGCTTAACATCCCTGATGGAATGAAGGTTCAAAGCTTAACATTCCTAATGGAATGAAGGCTCAAAGCTTAAAATTCCTAATGGAATGAAGGTTCAAAGCTTAACATTCCTGATGAAACGAAGGCTCAAAGCTTAACATTCCTGATGGAACAAAGGTTCAAAGCTTAACATTCCTAATGTAACAAAAGTTCAAAGCTTAATATTCCTGACGAATGAAGGTTCAAAGCTTAACATTCCTGATGAATGAAGGTTCAAATGATGGAACAAAGGTTCAATGCTTAACATTCCTAATGTAACAAAGGTTCAGAGCTTAACATTCCTGACGAATGAAGGTTCAAAGCTTAACATTCCTAATGGAACGAAGGTTCAAAGCTTAACATTCCTAATGGAACGAAGGTTCAAAGTTTAACACTCACAATGCAACCTTGGTGCCAGACTTACGATTCACAATGTAACGTAGCGTCTGGGCAGATATTCCTTATGAGCCTTTGACCTAGCTTGGATTCACAAGAAAACAAATCCGAAGCCGATATTCGCAATGGAACTTATTTGCCAACCTTACATTCAAAAGGATTCATAGATCCTGGTTTATGATGTAACACAGGTGTGAAACTTGGAGTCACCAGAGGTCTAAGACCAAGCAGGCACCTCGTGGGAAAAAAAATCGTGAACACAGGGGGTTAATGCTACCCTTGTATTCTTTTCCCCAGTGGGTGAGCGGCACTGTACCTATACTATATATATATATTTTTTGAGACAGAGAGGGAGAGATATGCCATGGGCTTTTCTTTGTAGGTTTTTAAACGGGGGGTCGGAATTTCGGCATTTTTTCTCTCTTTTTTATATTTATTTGCCTTGGGACCCTTTGAAAGGGATTTTGCTTCTTTATAAAGGTCGTTGGAAGTTTGGGAACCAAAAAAAGTGGTCCGATGTTTGCCTGTCCTGCACATGTTTACCAGTTTTTGGAGTACGGATCGCCATATTTACCGAGCTCCGGAAGAATTAGAATTTTTGTTCTGAAAGCTTTTGCTGCGCTGCGTTTTTGCCAGTTTGTACGCACACGCGTCAATATGCTGACGGGCGATACGTGTAGTATACATGCATGTAAGTGAATGGATACGAGATAGTGATTTATGTTGTGAAGCATTTGTACATGCATATGTACAAAATAAAACATATTCATAAGCATACATATATACTACACACCCTTAAGCACACACGCACACAGATAGATAGATAGATAGATAGATAGATAGATAGATAGATAGATAGATAGAAATAGAATTTGTGTGTTTGTTTGTGTATGAAGTTTTGTAGAATTTTCCTTTAGAAATATAGTCTTCAGGTTATCAGCAAGTCTTTTGACGTGAGACTGCCGTCCCCACGTCTTTCTCTAAATCTACTGCATACAAGACAGCTGACTAACCACCAGTCACCAGAATAACTTCTCAGGACAATAAGGGCCTATAAAAGGCTAGACGTCGATCCCAAGGATGGATGGGGAAGGTCTTTGGGTTCGTTTCCTGAAGAATCTATTGTACCCGTATTAGGCTGAGGATTAGGTTTAAATGTTTGGAAGGCTTAAAGGTCAGCCATTAGTAGCAGAGGCAAGAGGCAGGTCATTGCACTTCTGTACAGTATCTAGAGATCAATCGATCATACACATACACACACACACACACACACACACTCACAAACGAGCAGTGCCCAGACCCCCTCCCCACCAAAGCTAAGACTAAGGGAATTAGGTGATGGACACGCTGATGGCTCAGCAGGTGGGCATATGGGCTTTTCAATAACCACCATGCCCAGCTAAGAGGGACTGTACAGTTGTGATTTTGCAAGAGAAATATGTCATTCCATGACGAGGGCTTTGTACCTCGGGACCACCACACTGTGGAGTCCAAGGGAAACCAGCTGCATTAAGAGTTCGTGAGCAGTCCTGGGTTTCAAATAGGGTAGAGAACAGCATGAGGTTATCAACCTCGTTGCAAAAACTCTTGCTAAGAACCAAAAAGTTAATATCTTCTTGAGTTACCTTTCAGAGAAAATGACCCGTACGTTTAATTGTGCTTCCATTTCCCCTTGAATCTTTTAGTTTTCTGTAAAAGAAAACTATTGAGATGGCTTTGTCTATCCCTCCGCACTTTTCCTATCCGCCCTCCGATCTTAAACAACTACGGAGGCTAGAGGGCTGCAAATTATTACGTTGATAACCACCCTCCACTCATCAAACATACCACATTGCAGCCGTCTACCCTCAATAGCCATGATCATGCGTCTGGCAACGCAATAGCACAGGCACCATATCCGGCTGAGAGTTTCATGGGCCGCGGCTCATACAGCATTATACCTTGACCACCGAAAGACAGATCCATTTCCGGTAGCCTTAATAAACTGTACAGAAAACACGCTTTCGCCGAAGAAACTTCGGTGCATTTCTTTTACTTGTTTCTCTTGCTATTAGATTAAATTGAAAAAATTGACAAATTGGACAGCAATTACCAATTTCATTTTCCTCAACATCAGTTATCAATTCACGTCTTTATGCTAATGTAATTTTCTTGATCGAGGTCCAGTAAAACAATATCTTGAAATGCATGTCATGTATTACTAATATTAGTTTAAAGTACTAAAAAATATATTTTTACTGTTGTAGAAGGCACCGAAACATTTATTTCCCTCCCTTTTAATAGTCTATAATATTGTCTTTAAAAATTCAATATACCAATTACCATGAAACTTTACAATAACCGACTATGTTGTAGTTTTATGGATCTATTAATCATGTTCTTTCACTCTATTAAATCTAAGGGTAGACTTTGGGACTTAATTGACCTTTCCAAAAGGTTCCATGAAAATGAAGTGAAACCGAAAAATGTGAACAGTTAGCTATTGCTTGCTGGGAGGAACTGGAACTGAGCGAGAGGTATACAAATCGTATCAATTTCAAGTCCAAATAATAGGAAAAAAGATGGCTGAGAAATAATTTACCAATCAGGACTTGGTCAGCAATAAGTGATAGAAACGTGGAAATTAAGAATTTGAAGGTTAGGTAAAAAAATACGTCGTTCCACTACTCAAAGAGTAGAGTAATTCATCTATATAGGAAGCCATCAGTCAGTGGATACCCTAATCTGAAGATAGAATACTGCCATTGATGAAGGTGGTGATTGCAATGCACACACATTCTTGCATATTCGATATTCGCAAACATTAACCAACAATACAATAATATATGTATGTATTATATGATATATATATATATATATATATATATATATATATATATATATTGTCTATGTAAATTTGGTGAGGTTACTATTGTAAATATGAGGTGATCAATGAAAAGGC
>NC_087216.1:39425826-39453326 GCF_015104395.2 Macrobrachium nipponense
TGAATGTTTGAGGAAACCGAATAAGAATAAAAATCCATTAGTGCAAGAGTGCTGAAAAATACTTGTGTAAATATACTCGTTCTATTCAGCTGCTTTCCTTTTCACAATCACTAACAAATGGAGTCACAGAAACAGCTTTCCCACTTGCAAGTATAGATTTTATATTTATCAATAAAGATTCAGTTCGATGTTTTCAGGTAAGGAGAAAAATATTACAAAGGCTGCTTGTGTCTTTCTTTCTTTCTTTCTTTCTTTCTTCTAATTAAACTGATTTTAGTTTCCTGTAAAAGAAAACTATTGAGATGGCTATTCGTCTGTCCGTCCGCAATTCTTCTGTAAGCCCTCAGATCTTAAAAACTAGTGTGGCTAGAGGGCTGCAATTTGGTATGCTGATCATCCACCATCCAATTATCACACATACAAAACTGCATTCCTCCAGACTCAGAAGTTTTCATTTTATTTAAGGTTAAAGTTAGTCATGAACGTACGTCTGGCACCGGTATAGTTGCAAACAGCACAGGCTAAAAGTTTCATGGGTGCGGTTGAGTTTCATGAGCCGTGGCCGAGAGTTTCATACAGCATTATATACTGTACAGAAAACTCGATTGTGCCTTAGAAACTTTGGCTCATTTTTTACTTGTTTATTACTGTGCTGTATTACACGTTTGTAATTGGTTTGGTCAACATGATCTTTATGATGATTCATAAGATATATATATATATATATATACTATATAGTCGTATACGTCTACATATACACACACATATGCAAGTCTGTCTTCTACACAAACATCACAAACAGGCAGAATTAAGAATAGCTCCGGTTTAGAAAACTTCAACAAAAACCACCACTAGAATATCTATACACCTGTGTCATCAGCAGCACAACGGCCCCCTACACACACACACACACACACACACTCACACACACACATCAAACCACTTCCATTTATCTTTGAGAGTCTCACACTCCCTGAAGGATGAGGCCATTCAATTTTAGCACCTCTTTACACCCTCCAGTATTATCAACCTTACTACAGTAGATTCACATCAACCGTGCATCTGATGTCTAAGCCAGTTCCTTACGACGCTCCTGATTGGCTGTTGATAAGCCAATCACAGGGCTGGAAACTCTCAGTCTCTCTCGAGAGTTCACATAGGCAGGATGCATGTCCACCTCTCCTGAGGGATACTTTTGAAAGACGTATAACTCAGGAAAGGTGGAACATACAGTTTGCCTGTGTGAACTCACGACAGAATGAGTGTTTCCAGCCATGTGATTGGTTTATCAACAGCCAATCAGGAGCGTCGTAAGGGACTGACCTAAACATCTCATGCATGATTGATGTGAACCTACTATAGCAGTGCTTTGACATTGTACGCACTACCCACTAGACTAATGTACTCCAATAAGTTCCGCGTTGGACAAGTGGCTAACGTGCTCGCCTACCGAATCGATAGTCCAAAGTTTGCTTTCCTGCTCTGCCAACGTGGAATCAAAGGAATTTATTTTCGGTGATTAGAAATTCATTTCTCGATATATTGTTGTTTGGATCCCACAATAAGCTGTAGGTTCTGTTGCTAGGTAACCAATTGTTTCCTAGCAACGTAAAAATATCTAATCCTTAGGGCCGGCCCTAGGAGAACTGTTAATCAGCTAAGTGGTCTGGTTAAACTAAGATATACTCAACTTCTAATCTCTCCACGTGACCCAACCACCTCCAGATACTCGGCTCCTTTTCACTTTTTAGTGTCTACATTTTGCACTCTTACTACCCTTCTTATTTTACAAATTCAAGCAAACAGTTCACTTCCTAACTTGTTTTCTCAATTCACACTAGACAATTACACTTCGCCTCCATACAGCATGTTCGCACATTCCTGATTTTGCTCTATAGACACTCCTGTTCCTTTCTAGGCTTCTAGTAGAAATACGTCTATCATCCTTTTTTCAGTCTCACCTCTCTCTTACCTTTGTCTCATTCAATACATTTATTCCTAAATCGCTACATGAAACAACTACTTCCTTTCTTCTACTAATGTACTAATGTTCATTGCTTTAAAAGACTGGGCTTTCATTTGCCTTTAACCATACAGTGCTCAATAACGTTCACTTTTAATTTTGTCCATAAACTTTTTTATTCTTTCACCAGATGCTGCAGAATTTCTACACTAGCATCGACTGATACTAGTTATTGCAGAAATCGACCGTTCATCACTACATGCACGACGTTTTTTCCACCCTTTTGACATCCCTTGTAATTCCAATGATATTAATCAACCGAAGAAACACTTCCAAATCCTATACCAACTTTTACACAGAAAAATTAATCATCTGTTTAAAACATTCTAATGAAAGAATCTAATAAGTCATGTCATACTACTTTTACACCACGTAGCCTTTATTTCAATCTATTCTATCATATTTTGTTTTACTCCCAGATTTCTCTCATAACTGCCTGAAGTCAAGAATTGTTCTACACACCCTCTTCCATGAATAAACATGCATGGGTCTCCTCCTGTGAGTTCCTCTGTTGAAAGCATTTCATTTTATTGACTCGCCTAATACCATTCCAGACACATTACTATAATGACATGCCTTATACTTTTGCTCATACTCTCATCTTCTCCCTTATCCAAACGATCCTTCTAACTGATTCCTCTGGAATCTCTTCCTCATCCAGATATAACTTTCAGACCCTGATCTGTCACTCAACTAACAATTCCATCGCCGTCACATAGCAGTATCTCACCATACCATTACATCCATCAAAATACTGTATCACCATACCATTACATCCATCAAAATACTGTACCACCCACAGAGTGCTAAAATGTAAACTAACAAGACTCCTTTCCGCATCATATTTTCTTTCCCAAATTCACCTATAAGGCCACATACTTAAAAATACCAAGCCTCACGCAGAACAAATTTCTACAAAACTAATTCCTTTTTATATAGTCACTTGCCAACAAAGACCTCTCTTTCTCCATCACCTATTCTTGGGTTCATGTCATCCAGTACAGCCAACCTCGTTTTCCAAAAAAGTTGGGGGCAGATTTTACACAGAACTACCTTTTCCAAACAGTCGGCACTGAATTCACCCGGCCCAATTATATATTTCACTCGCAAAAAATACTTCTCGTCCAAACAGTTGATTTATGAAACTTACGCTGTCAAGGCAAGCAGCGGGGCACTTTCGGGAATTCAGTGCTTAAGACAGTGAGAAGAGGGAGACGGAGCGGTTGGACAGCAAGATTAAGAGAGCAAGAAAACATAAGTTATAATTGAGGTGGGGGCGGGGGGTGGTGGTGTTGGCCAGCCAGACCGAAGAAAAGACGCTGGAACTGATGCAAGGTAGAAGGTTGAACAGTGGGTAAAGTAGAACGCTGAAAAGTGGGTAAAGTAGAAGGCTGAAAAGTGGGTAAAGTAGAAGGCTGAAAAGTGGTTAAAGTAGAAGGCTGAAAAGTGGTAAAGTAGAAGGCTGAAAAGTGGGTTAAAGTAGAAGGCTGAAAAGTGGGTAAAGTAGAAGGCTGAAAAGTGGTTAAAGTAGAAGGCTGAAAAGTGGTAAAGTAGACGGCTGAAAAGTGGGTAAAGTAGAAGGCTGAAAATTGGGTGCAGCAAGGGCTGAAGGGATGATGAACACACCCTTTAGCAATAACTACAGTGCACCATGTGAGTGCAGTTCCTCGTTGGAAGAGTGGGTTACGTGCTCGCCTACCGATTCGGTAGTCCCGAGTGCGATTCTCCGCACTGCCAACGTGGAATCAGAGGAATTTATTTCTGGTGAATAGAAAACTCATTTCTCGATATAATGTGGTTCGGATCCCAAATAAGCTGTGGGACCCATTGCTATAGTAGATTCACATCAACCGAGCATTTGATGTCTAGGCCAGTCCCTTACGACGCTCCTGGTTGGCTGTTGAAAGCCAATGACAGTTCTGGAAACTCTCAGTCTCTCTCGGGAGCTCACATAGGCAGGATGTATGTTCCATCTCTCCTGAGGGATACGTCTTTCAGGAGAGGTGGAACATACATCCTGCCTGTGAGAACTCTCTCGAGAGACTGAGAGTTTCCAGCCCTGTGAATGGTTTATCAACAGCCATCAGGAGCGTCGTAAGGGACTGGCCTAGACGTCAAATGCACGGTTGATGTTAATTTACTATGGGTTACCCAATTGGTTCTTAACAATGTAAAGATATCTATCCTTCGGGCCAGCCCTTGGAGAGCTGTTAACCAGCACAGTGGTCTGGTTAAACTAAAATATACTTAGACTTAAACCATGTGAGTGCACTGACTGCATTACCCCACTACGGAATCCTAATAATTGTGCAGATTTCACCAGCACAACCACCCAGGAAGTTTCTCTTTAACTGCGCATTTCATCCCACGCGACCAGACGTAACACGTTTACGGGTACAACATTTACTTCTGGTCTTTCTTTGCCACAATAGTAACAAATTATGTACGATTGTACCAAGCCTTAAATTGCTGCCAATAAAACACACCCTACACAGACTGTTGTGAAATCACCCCCAAAATAATACCTTTCTCTCTACCCCTACAAGAGTTCATCGTTTCGGGGCACTTGTTCCTCATACACTGTGTACATCCTCGGCCCCGTGCCCCCACCCCCCAAACCCACCAAAAAAAAAAAAAAAAAATAAAGGTAAAGATCCAAGTAGTAATGAATTGTTTTTAAAAATATTTTTATTATCAATTTAAAAATAACCTCTTCTAAAGAAGTCAAAATAAATGGAAGGATTGTTTGTCGTAATCATTATGTAGTTTCACAATAACAGCGTCAGCACTCAACCTCTCTTTAGTAACACAATGGAAAAATGAATAACTCTGTAAACACTGTGTACTTTGATCTTACCGGTTTACTTCAGTCACGATTTCTTTAGTGACAAAGTAACGACTAAGAGGAAGGAATAGTTTCTGATCAAGTTTACTATCAAGAAAACAGCTTTCCGAGCCAAGCTTTACTTAGCGAAAGCGCAAAAGATTCATTACTATCATTTAACAAAAACGCCAACACATCACAACAAGAGAGCTCGAGTTAAGCCCGATATTTTCTGGAGATCAAATGGCCCGTTTGTCTCGATCCCACAGCAACCGGCTTCATTTCTGCAAAGCTTCAAAAAAAAAAAAAATATGAAAAAGAAAAGGGGAAAAATAAAAGAATCTTGCAATATAAAAACAAGAAGAGAAACAAATTCTATCATAGCAAGATTCCTACCGCCCTCTTGTCCCCTATCCACTTTCACAATCAACTGATTCTCTCTCTCTCTCTCTCTCTCTCTCTCTCTCTCTCAGACAGCATAGTAGATGAAGCCCCTGTAATATTGTATAAAGGCTACAGAGAAAGCCCAGCAAAATGAAGAGAGGGTTCAAAGAACTTCATTTTGCGTTGAGAGTAAAACTAGAATAGGGGGATAATTGTGCTAATGTTGACTGTTGTTGCTCAGAGAGAGAGAGAGAGAGAGAGAGAGAGAGAGAGAGAGAGAGAGATAATTCCTTTAAAGTTAATAAGAAAGGTAGCGGGAGAGAGAGAAGTTGGAAGAAAAAGGCACAAAGAGAGAGAGAGAGAGAGAGAGAGAGAGAGAGAGAGAGAGAGAGAAGGTCAAAGGAAAATGCAAAAGGCAGCGGACAAGGCCGGTTGAAGTTACAAAAGGAAAGGCAATATGTGTGTGTGAGAGAGAGAGAGAGAGAGAGAGAGAGAGAGAGAGAGAGAGATGCGTAAGGGTGGCAAGGGAAAAATGGAGGAGAGGGTGTCAAATATACCTCTGAGTTTAAATGGAACTATTTCGCTGCGAGCAAAAAAAGGCGGGAAAGCGACATAAAAGCAATTTCAGGAAAGGAAAGAAATATCGTAAAAAACCCAATTTCAAAATGATTACGAGGCAAAAGCAAACAAAAACAACGGAGGGGAAATACTAAAAGAGAAAGAAAACGACTAACGAAGCATTAATAGAACACTAAGTCAATGGCAATACAACTTTTTCTTTCTCTTTTTTTTCTGCCAGGGTTAAAGTGCCATGAAATTCGAGCTATGGACAACAACAAAGGTCACGTCATAATGACTCCACCTTTTGAACGGCTCTTCTGCTCTTCTTCGACAGCAAATCAAAAGGAAAGATGAACGCTGTTGTTTCAGTCTATATGTTATCGTGAAATAACCCAGCACATTCCTGGCCTCCTTGGGAGTGAGGACGTTAAGCCACCAGTACCGCCTGATTTTGCTTAACCAAAAAGAACAAGTTTAATACTTTGCCACAATGAATCACTTGCAATGCAGACAAAACCACCGGGTTAAAACAAGCTAAAAAGGGAAGCAGGGTGATTACAAGAATGCAGGAAACAGATACAACCGGACGCAGAAAAAGTGTAAAATAAGATCAAATTTATCATTCATCTACAGCAATAACTTCCAAGGCATAGTTTCTAAATTTCGAATTTCTGCAGAGTTGGAAGTTCACTCATAATAACGATCACCGAACCTTTGCAGGCGCTAGGTCATACTAACTTGGAAAATTACTGTGTATCAGATCACGAGAGATTTAAGTCAAATCCTGGCGAACTTTTAAAATCAACGTGATCCATGGTCAAAGCCCTTTTAATTCTAGACATTTAAAAAGTAGTTGAAAGTACTTACACCCTTTCCAAAGTAGTTCAGGCCTTTTATTATTTTTTTTTTATTTGTTTAGGTCTTACGGCCTTTCCAAATTAGTTGGTCAGTACTTTAAGCTTTCAGAGTTTGTTAATGTAAAGTTTTCATGCCTTTAAAAGTGGCTTAATTCATGTCTTATTGTTTTTTTCAAGTAATTGATGACGGTTGTTTGTAACTTTCATATCTTATCTCCATGAAAATATAGTAGGAGGATTTCTGTATATTCTAAATATTGGATGTTACGTGGTGAGCCTTTTTAAAATAGGCTAATGCCAGTTCTTGAGGCTTTTAAAAGTAGCTGATGTTAATTCTTAACGTCTTGCACAAGTAGCTGCCGTTAAGAATTCGTAAGTAGTTGAAGTCAATTCTTAAGACCTACCGACAGATGATGTCGGTATTTAAGGCCTTTCGTTCGTAGTTGATGTCGAACCACGAAGGCATTTTATTAGTAGTTGATGTAAAGTCTTAGGGTCGTTCATAAGCAGCTGACGTCATGTCATTATAAGTTAATGCATAGCCCGGATGTCTTTGAAGGCCTTTCATAAACAGTTCATGTCAGTTGGTTCTTGAGGACTTCTATTATTATTGATGTGAAGCCCCAAGGCTTATCATTAGTAAATGATTTAAATTCTTAAAGCCTTTCTTAAGCAGTTGATGTCAAGTCCAAGACCTTGTAACGTTACTGGTTGTCAAACTTTATAATTTTTCTTTAGTAGTGCATGTCGAGCCATAGGCCTTTTATTATTAGATGATATCAGTTCTTAAGACTTTACCTAAGTGATGTATGTCAGCGGTTAAGCATTAAGGACCTTAATATTTGACCTGTCAAACTCTTAGACACTTCATGTTTTGTATATGCTAATTCCTAACGTCTTTTATTAGTAGTTGATGCCAGGTTTTAAGACCTTTTATTAATAACTGTAAATTCTGAAGGCTTGCCATAATTTATTGATGTCAGAAGTCTTAAGTCCTTTCATTATCAGTTGATGTTAATTCTTAAGGTCTTTTCAAAGTAGTCGACCATTAAATATTGTTGTCAAGTCTTTCTTTAGTAACAGATATCATGTAATAAGGCCTCTCTTCATTAGCTGATGTCATTTCTTAAGCCCTTTCATGAGTAGCTGATGCTAAAACTTGGTCTTTTATTATTAGCTGAAGTCTATCTTTAAGGCCTTTTGTCAGCAGTAGTTGATGTCAAATCTTAAAACCTCTCATAAGTAGTTATTGTCAAGTCTTAAGCTTTTCATAAATAATGACAGTTCTTAAGGTTTTTCATAGGTAGTTGATGCCAAGTCATAAGCTTTTCATAAATAATGTCAGTTCTTAAGGTTTTTCATAGGTAGTTGATGCCAAGTCATAAGCTTTTCATAAATAATGTCAGTTCTTACGATCTTTCATGAGTAGTTGATGCCAAGTCTAAGACTTATTGTAAAGTGTTTATGTCGATTCTTACGGGTGTCTTTAAGTATTTGATGTCATTTCGTAAGACCTTTAATTAGCAGCTGATATCAAGTCTTAAGGTCTTTCATATGTAGGTTATGTAGTTTGAAGGCTTTCAAGGGTAGTCAGTGTTAATTCTTGAAACCTTTTATTGATGATGTCACGTCTACAGAACTTTCTTTAGCCTTCCTTCAGTTGTAGATGTAAAGCCATTGGTCTCTTATTATGTAATTTCAATTTCTAACGACTTTCATAAATACTTTGTTACTATTTTATTCCTTTTATTAGTATTTAACGCCAATTCAAAGGTCTTTTATTAACGTTTTGTTAACTTTTAAGGACTTTCATAAACAATGCCAATACTTAAAAGTCTTTCAAAAGAAGTTAATTTTAATACTTTAGGCCTTTCATATCATATGAGGTTATTTTCAAGCCTTACAGCCTTTTGTAAGTAGTTGTCAAGTCTTTAGTTGTTGCCTTGAGTCGTTTCATAAATAGTTGATATTAAGTCTTAAGGACTTACCAAGTTAGTTGCTGTCAAGTCTTAAGGCCTTTCAAAGCTAGATGTCAAATCTCAAATCCTATCGTTCGTAGCTGCTGTCAAGTCATGAGGCATTTCATAAAAAAGCGGTAAAACCTTCAGGTGATGCTCAGTCCAAAGACCTTTTTGAAAGTATTGAAGACTTTTATCTTCAGGGCCTCAAAACCTAGCTAAGGTCATATCGTTAGGCTCTTCAATAGTAGTTCAGGTGATGTTTTAGGCTTTTTAAAGTAGTTACAGCAAGGTCATAAGGACCTTCAAAGTACTTGAGATCAGGACTGAAGAGATTTCAATAGTTGAAGTTCAACAGAAACTATCACATTTTAAGACCTTTCAAAATTAACCAAGACTAAATCTTAGAGCATTTCGAAGACAGCTGATATCCGGTTTTGAGGCTACATGAATGTGGTCGATATCAAATCTTAGAGTAGTTCCAGAAGTACTTAGGCCTTCAAAGATAAGAGAGATCAGGTCCTAATGCTCTCCATAAGTAAAACCTCACCCAAAAATAAAGTATACCGGTCAGGTGCTTTTCTTTTTAAAAATAGTTGGATGGGTTTTTTTTTTCATGTTAAAGAATTGTTGAGAACAGGTCTTGTGGACTTGCAAAAGTTGTTAAGTCCAGTTTTTAGACCTTTCACAAGTACAGACTAGGTCTTAAAGCCTCTTAAAACTTAACCATGGTAAGTACTAAGACCTTTCCAAAACTGGTAGGGTTAGATCTTACGGGCTTTCCAACATACTTAAGGAGGGATCTTATGACCTTTCAAAAACAGTTGAAATTAAGGTTTAAAAACATTTGAGGACATATATGGCCTGCTAAAAACAGTTGAAATTATATCTCTGAGTCTCCTGTAAGTACAATGCCTAAGGTCATGGCTTTAAAACCTTCCTAAGGTAAGCTAATATCAAGCCACAAGACTCCACACAACCAGATAAACTGGAATCAGGTCTTCAAACCCTTAAAAAAGGGTATGATAATAGGTCGTTCAGAGCCAGAAAAAAATTATCACGTCCTCAAGACCAGTAAAATGTGGTTGTGTCAGATCTTGTGATTATGCAAAATTACTCTGCTAGATCTTCAGTCCTTTCAGAAGCATGCGTTGTATCTATTTAAAAGTTCTGCAAAAGCTGACTGACATCAGATCAGACCTCATCTGTCCCTTATACAATACATACTTTACTCAAGATACAGAGGTAAATATACAATAAAATTTTTTTCCAAAATTACTATCCATCCATGTAATGTGAAGAAACTGACTGTGAACTTTAATAATACGTGATTATAATGTCTGACAATAAGAAAAAATATACAACGAGAAAACAAAACAAAAGCTGGAAAAAGCTATAAAAAAAGAGAAAATCTGAACTATTGTAGAGACAGTACCATTTTTTGGAAGTAATATAACTTGCAGCGTAGCTTGAAACCGTAATTTTTAGACTACATAAAAACCAATTTGATACAATGGAAGTACGTGTTCTAAAACTAATACATTTCACTGAGAATGACTTAAGCATATGGGAAAAAACAAATGTAAGCTTTGATGAAAATAATAGCAAGACTGATTTTGGCAAGAACATCGTTTTGCAAGAATTTTTGTTTAGCATGATGCTCTTGTCAAAGCTTGACAAGGATGGAGCAGGCAAAATATGATTTACTTTATGGATAATTGGGAGACAAGATTCTTTAGGAAGTAGCCTAAAAAATGTATTAACTGAAAGGTTCATCTGACTTTATGATGGAGAAAGGCATCTTTGCCATACAGTGACAGTGGATGATAAGAATATTGCTAAGATATAATAAAAATGGTTTATAAACTAAATGAACCATTTTTATTATATCTTATTAGCAATATGAATTTCAGAATTGAGAAGAATAAGAATTAGTACTGAAAACTTTTATGACTGATGAAAAAGAGAGAGAGAGAGAGAGAGAGAGAGAGAGAGAGAGAGAGAGAGAGAGAGAGAGATTCGGTGAAGGGTTATGGGGGGCGTGCCATCCAGATCATTGGGTAGTCACGTTTACGCTAATACAACCGTCGGTCCTGAAACACTTATACACGTTTCGCTCTCTTACTATACATTTACGCGCTGGTAGTAAATGAAGGCTGGTCGGCCCCCCCTGTCCCACCCTCGTACACGCTACCCAGATCAGTCCCACACACCTACATAGCCCCTCACCCCCTCAAAGGAACTCCAGTTAGCCCCATACACAATCATCGGAATAACCCTTCGCCCTTTCACACACACACACACACAAATACACGCCACAAAGGGCAGCCTACCAACTCCCAAACACTGGCGATTTTTAGTAGCCCCCTCCCCAGTAAAGTAAACCCAGCCAACAACCGCCCCCCACCCTCCCGTCCAAGGTAGCATCCATGGAAGCCCCTTCCCAACACAAAGATCCCCATTAACAACCTCACAAGTAGGATTTATCAGAATCTATTTCCAACAACACCCAAAATAACAGTCTCCTCCTCAGGTAAGTTATAATAAAGGACACTTGTCAACTCCTTCTTACAGGTAAGACCTGTTAAAGCACACATCCCAAAAAAATAAGCCCCAGCCGACCAACTCCACAAGTAAGATCAAAGACCCCATAGGTACTCTTTCAAAGCCACCACCCGTAGGCAAAATCTATTGGAACTCCCATTCCTACAACAGAACCCCTGATCTATCAAGAGCTCCTACTGCAACACAAGAATGCCAAATCAATTCCCTCCACAAGTAAAATCATTGCAACCCCAATCACCACAAAACGACCCCAAGCCAACTCTTCCCCCCCTTCCCCCCAGCAGGTAACAGCTAATGGAGCCCTCATTAATCAAAAAGAATATCCACTCAGTCCCTCCATATATATATGATCTATCAGAGCCCCATCCAAGCAAAAGGACACCAGTCAACCCTCCACACGTAAGATGTATGTACTGGAGCCCTTATCCCAACAAGGAGTTCCAGTCAACCCTTCCAAAGCTAAGATCTATCAGAGGCCCGTTTAAAAAAAAATTATCTCAGGTACCAAAGCCCCTCCCAACCCCATGTCAACAGTTCATATATTACTTCTAATGGACCATCCATCCCTTCCATCCCCCTTATAATTAGATCTACTGGAGTCAACCAGCCCCTACAAGCAAGATATATCAAGAGCTTGCATCCCAACAAAAAAAAAAAAAAAAAAACAAAAAAAAAAAAAAAAACCTTCAGTCAACATTCTCCATAAGTAAGTTCTATCAGAGACACTACTACTCAAAACCCACTAATCAAAAATAGAATAGTAAAAAAAAAAAAGAAAAAAAAAACTAAATAAATAAAATAAATACAAACAATTAGTTACTCCCCCCTAAGGCAGGGATCCTATTAGAGCCCAACTTGATAATGCTAGCAACTTCTTCCACTGGCATGATCTATCCAAGCCATCATTCCCTACATGGACCCTTGGTCATTCCCTTCTGCACAAATCTACTGTACATTAAAAAAAAGGAACTATCCAATCCTCTACTCTCCAGAAGCATACTTGGTCAATCACCTCAAAATTGGATAATCATAGGTAAAAACTAAAGTCAGCTCCTTCCACACACATGACCTACCGAAGTCCCACTTCCAACAATAACCTCTAGTCAACTACCTCTATTTGGAAATCTATTGGACACCTCTAGGAAAAATCTCTAATCAACCTCATCCGCAGGTCATAACTACTGGAGCCCCTAGGGAACTTCTACAAAGATCTATCAGCTCTCTATTGAAAATGACCCCACTCAACTCCCTCCACAGATAAACTCCGTAGAAGCATCTACTCCTACAGAGTACCCATAAGGGATGAGTAACCATAGTCAATTCCCTCAACAAGGATAATCTATCGGTTCTTCCAGTAAAAAACTAAAACTTCACCCTAAGGGAAGATCTACCAGAGACCCACACTAGATCTCCCTTTATCATAAAAAAAAAACCTCATATCAATCCACTTAACAGGGAAGATCTATCAAAGGTCTTTCGGAAAAACATCCTTGTCAACGTCTTCTACAGGGAAGATCTATCGGAACCCCCTCTCTCCTACAGAATCTTTCGTCAACCTCCCCCCCCCCCCACCACCCCCGCCCCTCAACAAAAAAAAAAAAAATAAGTGGATTTGTCAGCTCCACCTTTAAAAAGACCTTAATCACTTCCCTTATAGTAAACTCCAGTGAAGCTCCCACTATCAAAAAGAAACCCTCAATCAACTAAATATATTGAAACCTCCAACATAAACAAAATAAACCCAGGTAAACTCCAGTGGCACCTCTAACCTCAATCGGAACAAAAGGGCAACTCCCTCCTACTCCAAAAAGAAGTCTCATGGAATCCCCTTTACAGAAAAGACTTATCAGCCCCACCACAAAAACCTTAGTCAGCTTCCTCCAGGGGTAAGATCTAACAAGAGTCCCTTCTTCTTATAAGAAACCCTGGTAGATCCTCTTACCAAGGATTTATCGGACCCCCATAAAAAAAAGAGAGATTTGTGGGACCTCAGAAATTTTTTTTTTTCAAATCCCTACATAGAAAATAGCTATTGGAGGCCCCACCCCAGTAACGAACATCTAGTCATTCCCCTCAACAAGGAAATCCTGTTGAATGCCTCCTACAAATAAATAAATAAATATATTATAAACTTACCTTCCTCCACAAGGAAGATCTACCAGAGACTTCCTGGATAAAAGGTCTCCTAGTTGCCCCCTCCAAACAAAATTTCTTTCGTCTCCAAGTGGCAGTCAGCTGAGCTGGTACACTACATGCTCACAAGAATGCGAGACCATGACTCTGTCTTGAACAGTTACACAAACACACCTGACTGCTCGAATGCACCTCGGCTTCGTTCCGAGAGCCTTTTTTTTCACCTCCCATGCGGCTCCTGGCTATAACGGATTTCTTTCAGAACGGGACGAAGAATTTTAAGTTTTTCATTTTGATACAATATTTACAATCATCACACACACACACACACACACAGAAAATGGAATCGCTCATCTAATCAAACAACAAGTTAGCAACATGACGTTCATATTATTTATCTACGCAAACGTAAAAAATTCAATAATCTGGTAGCAACAAATTTCAAGCCCATCATCACTCAACTTATTGAATGCATATCAACACAACTGAAACGATGAATCTTCTCCAAGAATATGAGATTTAAATCCAAATTCATTAATCGAAAACGGGATGATATCAAGAGTGAGGAATGAAAAGACAATTTAGATATATTCATATTTTCATATTTCGTTTGGAAGGAATGAAATTAGTAAGTCGTACACATTTTTTGCTTACTGCCTTTGCCAAAGAAGTTGCGATTTTTATTCGGATTGTTTGTTTCCGTTTGTATGGTCTGTGTGTTTGAAAGTGTGTGCACTTAGTAATGTGTGTATTTTTACGAATATTTCTCCAAAGGTCGGCCTCGTGACTAGCTACAGAAAATTATATTTTGTATATTGGGAGCAGAAGAATAGTAACTTTTCGGGACAGGAGACTTTTAGGTGGGACACGGAAGATGAATTTTGAAGCCATGGCAGAGGTTGGCTAGAGTTTTCCAAACACTCCGTTTTCTTCTGTATCTATGTAATCTGGCGGCGCCTTTTGTTGATCGTTCAACTCTGATGATTAACAGTTTTTATGACGAGGGCAACTACGCCTGTTTACAGAAATTACTCAGTTCAGTGATCAGCCGGCTGCCAGACATTTACGTAAAAGTTCCAAAATGATAAATACTACACTTTAGGCAAATTCTAGCTATTACTATGCGATAATACTTTTTTGTAAGGTAATTGGCAGGAGTAACAGCGATTACTTTGTCACAAAAAGAGCAAGTGGGTCTAGTTCACTCTTCATAATCTAATACTGCCTCGTAGCTTCCGGCATGTGTGTGTATCACCTTGGAACCTTCAAAAAGAGCAAGTAGGTGACCTCCACTCTTGTTTCATCTAATGCCCCCGAGTTTCTCTTCTGCTTTCCTTTTGATATCTAAGAAAATAAAATTTGCGTCATTGTGGAACCGTTTCACAGCGTCTGCAGTACTACATAATATGCATATGATTTAAATACCTTTATGAACTGGCCTTCCCAGAGCAGCTGCCACTGACTGCGAGCTTATTGAACGTAATTTCATCTAGAGAATTTACGCAAAGTTTCACCAATGACCAAAAAACTTCACCAAGGTATCTGGGAGAGAGCATGAGACAGCAACTACCGAGGGAAGGTCAGACGCACTTGTGCTTGCCAAAGCAAGCAACTTCGTTTCTATAAAATCACGTGGAGTGGCAGAAGAAGATGAAGAAAAAAAAATAAAAAAGCGGGGAGAAAACCGTTCTATCATCATGCTTCAAAAGCGTCGATAAGAAGGGAGAAAGTGTGCATTATCGGCAGGAGGAGCCCCATGTGCATGCAAATCAGCCCTCATAGAAATCATTGCCGATGACTTTGCACAATGTGGCCGCCTCTCGCCAGTTTCTTTTTTTTTTTTTTTTTTTTTTGTTAAGACTCCGCTTTTTTCTTCTTCTTTCTGTTTCACGAAGCAGGTGAAGTTTGATTTTTGAGTTTGCCGATTGTTTACTTGACTCTTCGTTTCATGTGTGTGATTTCTTCTTGCTTTTCTTAACGCTCAGAGGAATTCCTTAACCTCTTTAAACAGACACACGGACGCAATTGAGTGTGTGTATGTGTGTGCGTGTTTGTGTGTATGGTAATGTATTATATATATGTATTAATATATATATATTATATATAATATAATATATATATATACATTGCAATAACAGGTAGATAGATACATAGACAGATATAGATAATTGTATGAGTGTGCGTTTGGATGTCTGCTTGGTCATAGCTCACCAAATTTTTTTATATAAATGTATACTCATACAAGCACCGGGTAGATTCACAGATACACACACAAATGACCAAGCGTATATTATATACTACTACGACGAAGAATAAATGATAAATTTACTATAAAGACGGAGGTCAGTGTAGGGAAATATGCATATCATATACCTTAATAGGTAAAAGCTACATACCATCATACTTAACGAGGATGGAAGCCACAGCTTATGGAAAAATCACCCTTTTGGCCAAGTCATGACATTTGGAGAGGAAAAAAATAATTTGAAGTTTATCCCGCAAATTCCGTGAATTTCATGTAGGTCGTCTCTAACTCCTGATTTTATAGCAAAGTTACAGGACATTTTAGAAAAATGATAATATAAAGAATGAATTTCATTTAACATGCTTTAGAGAGCTGGTTTTAACCATACATAACTGTCTATACGATATGTTCTGTGAATGCAGCAAAATGACAAATGATAGACGTCATTTCATAAACTCTTCACTTCTCACATTTTTTTTATCAAGGCCATACTTTCAGACTTCCCAGGATAATTTACAAACGTACAAATAAGAGGAAAAAAATGAATTTTTCTTACTATTGAACAACTTTCCCAAGTCTTGATATTTTTCAATGTCCTCTTAGGCAGGAGATCTGCAACACTTGCATTATTTATTTGGCCATTTTCTGTCTCATATTGGTGACCCAATCATAATACTAAAAATCTTATCAATGGACGATTCTGGGTAACGCCTTAATAGGAAGCGAATCATTTTGGTTTCTCTTAGATGTTAATATGCTGAAGCCATTCTAAATTAGTAATATTTCAGTTGTGAGGAGATCAAATAATTAGACTCGCAATATTCATACAGCACATATCCTGAGGCAAGCATATGCCCACAAAATCTGATATAATCTTAGCATTTCTTCTGGCATTTCTTCGCTAACAAGCTGGCTGTTTGCTAATCATGTTATTAGTAATACAGTTTCGCTCAAGTTGAAAGCCGGCAGTTAGAGAAAACTCTTCCATGTTCATTATATTAAAACCGGAATCTTTCAGAAGGAATCCACTAATTGAGGAAGTGAAAACTTTAGATGGCATTGGAGATTCTAAGTTGCTGATAAAAAGTCGGCTGTCCTATGAACCAGTAATGAAGCCACTCATTAAAATGAGGAACCAGCTGTTGACACGTTTTCATTATTTTGGCGCCTCTAGATGACTTCAGAGCTTCATCTAGTGACTGGAGACTTAGCCACTAAAAAGCCCGAAATTCCCTTCACTTCCAAATGAGCTTCAATGTTAAAATAGTAATGGAGCTTCCAGTTCCGGCGAGAGACCCCAGATTCCTGGAAAGTGTCATAACAAAGAGTCCCATGAACGGTGAGTCTTATTAGATTTCGGGGAAATAAGGCTCAGCGCACAAAGGACGACTTGCTCACGGGGATGTGCAAATGCACTTGGACTTACTATTTTAGTCGCTGTAAGTAGTAAGTACTCTTACAAATGAATCGGACTCGAAAGGGTCGACTGGAAATCTTATCAATTCT
Source organism: Macrobrachium nipponense (assembly GCF_015104395.2). Lineage (NCBI taxonomy): Eukaryota > Metazoa > Arthropoda > Malacostraca > Decapoda > Palaemonidae > Macrobrachium > Macrobrachium nipponense. The sequence continues at coordinate 39,442,883 of NC_087216.1, forward strand.
CTCTTCATTTCCCCTTCTCTTCCCCTTCTGTTTCGTAGATAATGGCGGCTTTTATGTCTCACAAGGGTTTGACATCATACAATTAGGAAATAAGAATAATTGCCAACACTCTTGTGTATGAGTAACGTAATAAAGAAAAAAGTTGAAGAATATTTGACCGATTTTAGCATGACTTCATCACAGTTAATGTTCCGCTGTTGTTGTTACAGAACAATGGTAATGAAGACAGCAGTTCTTGTCAAGTTAATTAAAGATTTTCAGCGTATCTTCAACAGTATATCAAGAATTACACTAAAACAAATAAAACATGAGCCGAAGTTTCATCGGCGCAATCGAGTTTTCTGTACATCGTATAATGCTGTATGAAACTCTCAGCCACTGCTCATGACACTCTCAGTCGCGGCCCATGAAACTCTCAGTCACTGTCCGATGGTGACCTGTGTTGTTGCTGACTCACGATCATGGCTAACTTTAATCTTAAATGAAATAAAAAAAAAACTACTGAGGCTAGAGTGCAGCAATGTGGTATAAATATGCCACATTGCAGCACTCTAGCCTGGAGGATGAATAGTCATACCAATTTGCATCCCTCTAGCCTCAGTAGTTTTTAAGATCTGAGGGCGGACAGAAGAAGTGAGGACGGACAGACAAATAGCCATCTGAATGGTTTTCTTTTACAGAAAACAAAAAATTTTTATATTTCATTCCAATCTTTAAAATGTGTGACTATTCTCCTTATTCTTCATTATAATTAGAAATGTTCACACTAGCTTTTCATTATAGCAGGTAACAAACGAAGATTATTTTGCAGCACTTTTAGCAATCAAAGGAAAGCCAGCAAACTCATACACCCAGGAACATACATAAAGTAACGATAAAAAATTCAAAATGGCTCAATAAACACACCACATCCACACAAACTCAAGTTATGAAACCATTAGAATAGACGATTTATTTTTTCGAAAAAGCTGAAACCATGAAATGCTTAAGTTATGCTTAGCTTATGAAATATGCAAACGAGAAATAAATTTTCACCGTAAGTTATTTTAAATCATAGTAAATTTAAATGGTGAAACACACATATATACTATAAATATATACACACAAACATATGTACTATATATGTGTATACACACACATATATATATACATAGATACATACCACTGTTAAGAAAACAAACAATTAATTGACCTCAACAGCTCGAAAATTTCTAAGACCAACAAAACCACCAGGTCACAGTTGCATCTCTGCCTTCAACCATACAAATGTTCATTAAGAACCTGGAAAAAGGGCGTCTATGGATCAAAATACTACCAAGTTCTCAGGACACGAACACAGTTGAGAAACAACAATTACTGATGTAAAAACTTTCTACATCATTTTGATGGGGTTAAACCGGTAAAAAAATTGTACTATCCAAGCTGGTATGATCCTCTGCTTTAAATTAACTTTCAAGAGAGAGAGAGAGAGAGAGAGAGAGAGAGAGAGAGAGAGAGAGAGAGAGAGAGAGAGAGAGAGAGAGAGAGAGAGAATTTCCACAAAATTGGTTGTACTGAAGTTTTTTCATATTAGGAAATGAACAGAGAAACATCTTGCTTTCTTCTCTGCCTGCGTCCGCGGACAAGCCATAAATAGCCTTCAGGGAGGCATCATTCATTTACAAATAGGCAGCCAGATAACACCAAAAAGTTAATTAATTAGACATGCTACGCTGATCTCAGAGCTCTGTGCAAAATCTTTAACAAAAAAAATCAACTCACAATGGATGAAAAACTAGGAAACGGAATATCAGAAACAAAAGGATGACAGTACAAGGAAGGAGAGAAGGAGATTGTTAAACAACCTGCTACTAGGAAAGCAACACTTGAAAATCTGCTACTTAACGAGAAGGAAGAAACGGACGGAAGCTACCAGCTATTTATAAAGCAAGGGGGGAGGAAAAAATCCACTGATTTCAGGAGAGAAAATAGACATTAAATATCAGTTTTTTATGAGGAGACGTCGTATAGTCCTAAGAACAAAACTTCTAGATGAGGAGGAAGAAAGTCTTGTGAAAAAATGGCACTCATGGAGAGAGAGAGAGAAAAAAAAAGGTTTTACTTACCAAGGAGCAGGATAGGCATCTAAAACTCTTTGACATAACTAGAAAAAAGCTGTAAATGAAGTCTGCTACTCATATGAGAACAAAATATGGCTGTAAAAAATCAGCTAATAAAGGAGGGCACAGAAAGCCTTGTGAAAAATCTGCCATTTCTAAAAAAAAAGAAAAGAAAAGAAACCCCGGAAAATAAAATATTTTACTTCTCAGGGATGATGGGAGAAAGGCCTATGAAAAAATCTGCTACTACGTTGGCACTGTATAAAAATGCGGTCTAAGACCAGAAAAACCCAGAAATGAGGCCTAAAAATAAGAGAATTACAGCCGAGGCTTCCCTGGGGCTGACTACCGCCTTCCGGCCCCTCCCCCCTTTCGCTAAGCCTTGCTAATATAGGGACAAATAGCGCGGGATTCACATGTGATCCCCTGCGACCGTTTTTTATGCGTTGCTGGGGTGGCCAACTGCAAAAGGGAAGGGGAAAGGGTGAGGGGAGAGGGGAGGGAGAGGAGGACGGTTACAAGGAAAAGGGGAGAGGGAGGGGAGGAGGAGGAGGAGGAGGAGGAGGAGGATGGTTTCAAAGAGGGGAGACTTTCATGTTTTAGTATTCGAACGGTAACCTTCGACTCCATTAAATCATTTCGTTTTCGATGACGTTCAATGTTGAAGAGTAGACTTGGCCCTGATTCTCTCTCTCTCTCTCTCTCTCTCTCTCTCTCTCTCTCTCTCTCTCCTCCAGACTCGAGTTTAAGCATTTTCGGCGCTCTGGAGAGTCTGGTGAGCGAGAAGGCTATTTTGAAATTGTCAGAAATTGGAGTCATACTCATTAAAATCGATAAGGAAATAAATTATGCATTACTTCTATTTTCACATCACATTTCAATTTATATTCTGTCAGAGAGAGAGAGAGAGAGAGAGAGAGAGAGAGAGAGAGAGAGAGAGCATTAAGGATACGTACGCATGGAGAATTATAAGTGTCCGTATACCAAAAAGACTTCGGGAATGACATCAATTAATATTCAAATTAACTAACCCACAAAAATATACCCTATAACGCTCACATACAACTCCTTTCTTGCCATTTACATCTAGCAACAAAAAAGGAAGATAGAGGCAGAGAAATCGTTATATATTTCCTTCAACAATAACCACACCGAGAGAGAGAGAGAGAGAGAGAGAGAGAGAGAGAGAGAGAGAGAGAATACGCTTCCCCCGGACAGGGCCAAAGCGGCATCTTAGAAAGTCCCTGATCCTAAAATTGGCACTTCACGGACGAGGGATATTGGCAGCAGCGACAGAATTATTTACGTACTTATATTATATTCATTTGTATGGTGGCGGACCGACTGGTGCTCTGGAAAAGACGGGAGGGGGCTGATGGCCAAGAGAGAGGGGGGAGGGACCTGGAGGGAGCAATGGCAGGAAGGATGTATAGGGAATATGGGGATAATGAAGGAACATTTTTAGAGTCTGGACTGGGAGGCTAAGAGCACATGCTAAAAGAAAGAGAGAGAGAGAGAGAGAGAGAGAGAGAGAGAGAGAGAGAGAGAGAGAGATAAATTATGAACAAGCAAAGAAGAATAGAGAGAATCTACAGTGGAAGGCTATCAACAAGCAAACTAAGAATAATGAAGGGGAAGAGAGAGAGAGAGAGAGAGAGAGGTTCATGGGATGGTAATAAATCTAGACCCTTATAACGCGTCTACCTCCTAACAAAGACCACAACAAACCTCGTGGGTCTAGTGACGGACAGACGAGACGAGCCATTCCAGGCTTTACGACGTGAGAGATTACCAGCCAAATCTCTTTGCTCCCGTGGATGCAGGTTACGCCCTTCATCCTTCCCCACCCCGCCCCCCTTGGGCCTAGTTGGTACTGGTTTCGGGAATACACCGAGGATCTCTTCTTCCTCCGAGGAAGAAGATTCCAAGGGAAAGCGAAGGTGGTCTCGGGCGCTTACATTTTTCGAAGCGTTCCCAGGTCTCTCGCTTTCCAGCATCCATGCGAGAGTTTCTCTTTCCCTCCCGCCTTCATTCCAGAAGCAGCACCAACGTCCCCGCCCCCCACCTACACCCCACTCCCCATTGCCACCTTATCGAGCAAGAACACTTCGGGAGCTGGCTGTAGGTGAGGTGGAAATGAGGAACTTTTGGGCGACGGTGGTACAACTGGCGGGGGTTACGCGAGCTCAGAGTGCGCCACAGAGATAAGCTCTTAGGTAAACAAATCTGCCTGCACACCCTATGGGGGTAGGGGGCTCTCCACCCGTTCCAGAGTCCAAGGGTAGGACATGGACCGACAACCATTCCCCCTCTATCCATCCCATAACACAGCCAACCAGGCTGCTCTAACCGTTCCACGCTTTTCTCATCTCTCTCTCTCTCTCTCTCTCTCTCAACACAGACACACACCAACATACACACAAACTATAGGATGAACCCTCAAAGACGATACTTTTGGGTTTAGTTATGACCTTGTATGTATGTTTTAGATATAATTGCTGTAATAAAGCTCGTTTATGCATCAAGATTATCTGTGTCGGGAGATAAAATCGCCTAAATTGCCCTAAAATTAAACTGTACTTTCGTAGTTTTACATGAAAGAAATTTTTCCCGAAAATTTTCTATTTTGAGAGAGAGAGAGAGAGAGAGAGAGAGAGAGAGAGAGTGAGAGAGTGAGAGAGACTTATTTAATTCATTATCCAGACCAGGTGGCTTGAGAAAAGTAGGAGTTTACATATTGACAACTTATGTACATATTTCATTAACATTTGCTTCATCAGATTCTCTCTCTCTCTCTCTCTCTCTCTCTCTCTCTCTCTCTCTCTCTCTCTCTCTCTCAAAAGGAATGTACATAGGATCGTGATTATACTGCAGTACCTCATTCATCTTGAAGATGAGACAGGAAAGCTTCGTCCCGAACGCGATATAAAAGAAAAGAATTTTGTTAAACGCAATAGCCAAAGCAAATATTTACATGAACCTTCAACAATGCGACTTAGCGTATAAAATGTTCTTGGGATTCAAGTAACTAGTAATGGGTCACAATATGGTCCTAGAGTCATCATTGAAAAGGAATAAAGCTCTCTGAAAGACCACTGCTCTCTCTCTCTCCTCCTCTCTCTCTCCTCCCCTCCTCTCTCATCTCTCTCCTCACCACTCTCTCTCTCTATCTCTCCCCTGGGCTCTCTTCCCCTACGCTGTTTTTAACGTTAAACACCGCCACTGAAAATTTAGAATTAGATATCGACTTTATTACTTTTTTCAGTTACCATTCGATGATCTATAAATAAACTTATACGTATTAGTACGGTACAAATATATAGGTAGAAAACTTATAAAGAAAACCGCACGCGCTTGCACACTCAGAGAGAGAGAGAGAGAGAGAGAGAGAGAGAGAGAGAGAGAGAGAGAGAGAGAGAGAGAACTTCCATGCAATTTACGGAGCGTCATTCAAACATCTAGAGGAAAATGAATACTAACTGAAATCTTGATCATACATACATCTGAAATGACTTAGTACAGGGAAATATGGAATTGTCACTAGTACCTCTCTATTCAAAGTCCGTCGGTTATTTATAAATAAATTGAATATATGTACGTAATAATGAACAGTAAATGTGATGATGATGATGTTGGACAGTAATTATGAATTTACAAAAGTAATTAAGGCGAACATTTAGTCACAAATCAAATCTACATAATTTTTAGGCACCACCGACTATTGCCGCGGCACCAATATACACAAAAAGCAACCAATCAATCATCTGGTTATGCTAACTGTGAAAGCCAGGGGGCCTTTGGGGGACAGAGACTCAATCGATTTAATCCTTGAATTTACGACCTTTGATTGATGGAGTGATTGACGGGGATATTGTCCCAAAGGATAACCGCTACGATTTATTGGTCTTGGACGCCTTTATAGGTCCCTAATATGTCCTAAATATTTCGTCATTGGGAATAAAGGCTGCTAGTATAATCTAAATCAGTCAAGGTAGAGAATAGCGAGTGTGTGTGAGTGTGTGTGTGTGTGTGCTTACATAATATATATATATATATTATATATATATATATATATATATATATATATATATATATAATCACGTTGTACACTAATGGTAATGTTACTGTCCTTATTATGTGCATAGTTGGAACCTACCTATTTATGTTTATGTAGTAAGCAATTTGGAAAGCAATATTGTAGGTTTGTAACATCTTTATAACGCAGTTTTACTGTAATCCTAATATGTAGATCTCTCTATCTCTCACACACATTTACACACACACACAGATATATATATACATATATATATATATATATATATATATATATATATACATATGTATGTATGTGTGTGTGTGCTTGCGCGTTGCATCTGCTAACGCTTTGGATAAAGGATTCTATTGCAAATACCATATAACTTCATTTATATGCAGTTCAAATGCATCGGCAAATCGCCAACCAGAGTCAAAATAGAAGCTTCAGTGATATCAACTGCTGATATTTACCGTCATCTGAAACGTCAAAAAGGCGTAATAGTGCTAAGTGTTGTTACATAAAAACACGTAGACAGGGACTTCCAGACTTCTCTCCATTCCACATACTAGCAAATTAGGGGTGGTGGTTGGGGGTGGGGGCGGGGGTAGGATGACACCCGATTATAAACCATCATAGGGGTCCCCACTCTAACCCTGCCAAGGTTCATGCCCATCGGACCAGCCGTTTGGCCGTGATTGAATGGCAGACGGACGGACAGACATAACGCCCATTATAGTAAGACATGAAAACAAAGCTCGCCTTTACAACTATCTACAGTTGCTTCCCTATTGAGGCAAAGTGCTCTTTCAAAACATCACGTCAATTATGCAATCTTTGACAATGCAAAGCAATGTATCTACTGTAATTTCAGCTACAATGCACTAGGCCTAATTCATAAATAGAAAGTCCAAATGGATGTTTGGAGATGTCTTTTTAATGTGGTAATGATGAAACAATGAGATGTTTATGATGCCAGTATTAAGCGAAAGATCATGAAAAGACGATAAAAACTGAATAATCATAACAGCCATCTTTTCATTAAGAAAGCTATAGGAATTGTATATAACAATTTACTCAAAAACTGATGTACTAAAGCAACTATCTTTGATACGAGACAGCTCGACGTTGACAGATGTTTTTTTCAAATAACACGCCAAAGTAGATGTACTCTAAGATTACCTTGTACTTGATTACAGAAGCTTTATATATATATATATATATATATATATATATATATATATATATATAAAACACATGAGCACTATACACACACACACACACATATATACATACATTGTAGTGGAGAGAGAGAGAGAGAGAGAGAGAAGAGAGAGAATGTGTGGGCGGGAGGCAGGCTACTCAGGATAACCGTAATGAAAATTCGGTGGGATAAGAGTTGATAAAACGGGCCCCTCTCAAGTTGTATATCTCCTTATCTTTCATATCAGTGAAGGACTTAAATGATCGCGCGTGCCACACACTCCCTTGTACAAAGTGGGAACAAAGAAAGATGTACAACCATCATGCAAAAAAAAAAACATTGCAAAGGACATCGCTTCTAATAATTGCCGTCGAGGTCTTGGAAAACCTTTTATTTCTACTCAAGAAACAAGAGAAGTATAGATTAAGTAATTCCAGATCATTGTAAGGATGGATTACACTGCTATTATTAGTGGACTTATGCCCTAAACAAATGGAGGACATAACTCGAGGGTCAATAAGTTGACCCAAAGGATGTTACATCCGGTCCCAAAGTTTGAAACGAGGTACCCTCTCCTTTGCAATTTTATAGAGGTCTGGCGAAAGGGGGCTGACTCAGTTAAATGAAAGTCTAAACGTTCATTGTACATAAGTTCTACCGGTTCTAAACACACACACACACAAAAGACATATACTACATATCATATGGATCAAGCCTGATTTCCATCAACTTGGTACGTCAGCCTCAATAGCACTGAATGAAATAAATAATAGAAGAGAAATTTGGGATACACGAAAAGAATAGTGCAAAACCGTTAAAAAGATGAAGGTAGGGTAGGGTGTCTGATGATCTTGCAAAGGGCCTCTCTCACCTGGTCGGGTCCTTATCACGGAAAGGTGAAGTGCCAGGTGTCGAGTGGTACGAGCCTTTATCTCCAGATAGGGCTCTCTCGAGTTTATTGCCTGATGCCCTTTTTCTTGTATTGATCCTAAACTGTCGCTAAGACAACTCCATAAGGTAATCACGAGAGACAAGTTTACCATATCGAGTCAAGGGCCTTGTCGTTGGTGAAAACACTGAACATTATGATTTAAAAGCGAGAAATTATAGATAATGGAAGGATATTGTTGTTATCAGGCAGGAAAAAAGATTGTAGATAAGGGGGCGATGAAAGCCGTGAGCCGACTTTTTACGAGAAGAAGTGTATCAGCAGTAATTGATTTCTTTCATGTTTTATGACGCACACGACTGGCAGAATCGTTCATCAAATTTTTTTAGAGCAAAAACACATTTTTTCAAACGAGTCTACCACGCGTTTTTAAGATCTAAACCAGTTCGTGATGAAACATTTTTCTATACTAAAGTTTTTCAACACAACGGGAACAACGAAAGTTGCAGAACAAAATGAAAGGAACTCAGTTTATATAACAGGAAGGAAAGTCTCTGCAAAAGAATTAGAATGTAAATATTCTATTTTATGCTTTCCAGAGAGACTCTTTCAGTGATGTTAATGCAATCTTCAATAATACACGCACGCTCGTGCGTTTATGTTTTATATACATCTTTGTATAATGAGTGTGTATCTGAGTGTAATGTATATTCTGACTACACAAAAAATGAATATATGCATACTGAAGATATAGTATAATATATTTCAACAATTTATATTTTAAAAAAGCCAGAAGAAACTCGTTTATTAACATCTTGTGAACTGAACCGGAGATAAAACCTTTTCCCGAGAAGGTAAACAAAAGCTTCTTCGGCACAAATTATTTATTTGTTATAAATTTGTTACAAACAGTAGTGTGTCTATCCCTTCAGTTATGACAGTGTGTTCAATTTATTTTTTAACTGCATCGTACCTCTAGTTTAACAAATACATGAATGTGCTGTGCATTTTCTTGCTTAACATGTCATGATACTTAAATGTAGAGTTCAGAACCCGTAGATTGCATTACAAATATAACATGGACACATGACAGTTTCAGTTTAAAAAGATTTTTTTTTTTTTATAAATGCAGTATGCATTTTGATATTTCGAAGCTATGACGGTCCACTTTTTCTAATATTTCTCCCTCTCTGTATGCCGAGGAGTCTCCTTGCTTTATAGTAACTGAATAAATGCTGCAATTCGCTTTTAAATCTCTTCATTCTCTCTGCTTGACCAAACCACATACCATATATATATATATATATATATATATATATATATATATATATATATATATATATATATATATATATATATATATATATACATACTGTCACAACGATGGTTGCTTGAAATTTACTCATTTACAGAACAGCATTTGTCCATCTACTGAATACAATAAGAGATATTTCGTGTGTACTCGTCTCTAGCCAAGAGTGCTACAAGGCCAAGGGTCCCAATAGGCAACGCAGCCTAATCAGGGAAAAAATTCTGAAACGGAAAAGAATAAAGTATAAAAGCTGCCTCCTTCGCCTCTCATGGACTGGGCGATTGCCCCGAAGCCCAGCAGTCTTTCTTATTCCAGAACTTTTATGTCTTTTCTCCTTTATTATCCTCTCTTTTCCTCCCTCTTGAGTTCCTGCTTATGAAGTTCCTATTTTTCATTTGCAGTCGTAACATTCATTCTCATTTCCCTCAATTCAACTCTTTAAAATGTTTCCATTCGTCACTTTTACTCTTACATATCAATTCTCTTTCCTTTGATTTGGAGCCAGACGACCGAGTTTTCTTTTAAATTCTGCCCTTCATCCCGATTTGTTTTACTTATTTCTTTTGAATTTTCAGAATCTTCTGCTCTCTAAAAGTTCAGTAAAATAATTCCATCTTTCGCCATTTCTCTGATTTCTTGCCAATCCGGTGGTCCGAAGTTCGATTCTCGGCTCTGCCAACGCGGAATCAGAGGAATTTATTTCTGGCGATAGAAATTCATTTCTCGATATAGTGTGGTTTGGATCCCACAATAAACTGTAGGTCCCGTTGCTAGGTCAGCAATTGGTTCCTAGCCACGTAAAAATATCTAATCCTTCGGGCCAGCCCTAGGAGAGCTGTTAATCAGCTCTGTGGTCTGGTTAAACCAAGATATATTTAACTCTGATTTCTTTACATTTACAAAGAAA
>NC_087216.1:39458326-39473326 GCF_015104395.2 Macrobrachium nipponense
GGTTTGGGGGATAGGTGGTTGCCTGCGAAAGCACGAAGTCACGCAACCAAAACAGAGTGACGTGCAACGTCCTCATTGTTTTGGAAGAAAAATAAATTTCCGTAATAACCTTCCGAAAACATTCATTAGCATATAAAAATAGAAAAGAATGATTCTCTCTCTCTGTCTGTCTGTCTGTCTCTCTTTCTCACTTCCGTAATGAGTCTAGCCCCTCACTGTAGTCTACTGCCACTTACACCAGCCCCAAAAGCTCATTGGTGACCCAACGTCGCTCACACTAGACACCGAAGGCTAGTTAGCAGTTTCATCAGTACTGATTTCCTCTTGAAATGGCAGAGGCGTAACCGAAGGCTTTGGCCTTCTGATTTCATTCGTATTTTTGTTCAACATATGGGGCCTCCCCATCACTGCCACCGTACAAGAAGCGTAACCTAACAAGCCTTAAGTGACTTTTTTTTTCTTACTTATTTTCTAATTGAGTCAAAGATATGCTTGAACTGAGACCATTCTGGTACGGAATGCAACATGCACCCTACCGACCCAAAATATTTGTTAAATCTATTATCTAGTATTATAGCCACTAACAATAAGTATCATAAAAGCTGCTATTACCTCTTCACTCACTTCTCGGTTTCCTTGTAATCTGGGAAAGCCTAACACTGAAAGGCTTGAAATCGAAAGAAAATGAGCGAAAAATGGAAAATGAAAGATATCCTTGTTTACGGTCAGAATTTTAGTATTTTGTTCGGTAAAATGCATCTATCAGATTACATTCCTTGATGTTTTATCTTTTTTATACTATACATAGAAATGAAATCTACAATTGCTTAGTTTTGAGTTTTGATATTCAAAAGTCAATATCTTAGAAATGACAAATATTTCTAGTGATGAATGAAGCCTTAGTTGAAAGAGACTCTGAGATTTATTCACCTCTTGAGTGAGTATTCAGCTACACACCCGTTCATAATTATTCTGAGAGAAATGTGGAAGGTGTTTGCATGACTTTGCTTTTCTCTGTTACGTGCTCAGGTGGAGCCTTGTCACACCTGCCTCTCTTTCTATCCAAGTCACCTTAACGATCTTCTTTTGCCATGATTACCAGCCCTTTCGAATAAGCCTAAAATACTCGAGTCTTACATTTGGTAGTGCCAAACGAGTCTCTCTCGTGAAGCCAATTTCTACTAATCCATTCTGGTATTTTCTCTGCGTGGGTTTCCACGACTTGAAGGCCACACTTGAAACCGAATCAAATTTGTTTCCCCTTTCCTCTGCGTTTCTGTAATTCTTCAGGCCTGCGCTATACAAATAGGTAAGTGACAACTTTTGTCAAGCGAAACTAAAATGCAGATATGCCATTATACATCAATTAATTCCAAAGGCTATCAAATGAAGACCCAATGAACGTAGTCATATTCCATTCAACTCTTGAATCTCAAGTTGGAAAAGTAGAGAATCGGTATAATAACTCCATACTTATTTTATATTGTTCAACTGTGAGCTGCTGCTGGCTACTGAACACTCAGATATGAGAGAGAGAGAGAGAGAGAGAGAGAGAGAGAGAGAGAGAGAGAGAGAGAGATTGTAAAAATTTGTTACATTTTGATGGTGTTACCACCTGGAAACAAAAACATGCTATTTAAGCTGGTATCATTGTCATCTCTAAATTAAATGTCAGGAGAGAGAGAGAGAGAGAGAGAGAGAGAGAGAGAGAGAGAGAGAGAGAGAATTGTCTACATTTTGATGGAAACAAGAACGTACTATCCAAGCTGGTATCTTTAAATTAAATTTCTGGTGGAGAGAGAGAGAGAGAGAGAGAGAGAGAGAGAGAGAGAGAGAGAGAGAGAGAGAGAGAATTTCTGTTCTGGTGACCACTGGTAGGTAACTAACAGACAGAAATTTGATTATCTGACATTAAAGCACTAGAGAGAGAGAGAGAGAGAGAGAGAGAGAGAGAGAGAGTTATTCGTTATTAAGCAGCCAGGTCAAACGCTCAGACAGAAATGTGGTATCGTCATCTCGAGCGACCGGTTGGTAACAGTCACGATTGAATGACCCATTGTTATCTCCTGCCATCGAAATATTACCTTGAGACAAAGGAAAAAATATGGAGTTGGTAAAGGAAAATCAGCGCTATTTGAATCATGAAGGGTATTGCTCATAATTACGAAATGAAAAATTAATTCCAAAGGTTAAAAAAAACTGTACTAAATTTTATTTTCTAATAACCTGTATTTTTCATTTCAAGTTTTTAACTCTCATTATCCCATTATTGTTTTAATAGGATCCTTTATTCTCTTAAGTGAATAAAATTTATATTTTTTCCCAATTCAATTTTTTGTTTTTTTATTTACATTATTCCACTAGTCTTTTAATAATATAAACAATTTTTACTGTTTATTTTTCTGAATAAAGTTCAGGAAAGGACGTGTTGCATTGCTAGAAAAATTAATCGAACAAAGGACGTCGAAAACAATCTGACGCCTAAACGGCTACGCCGAATAGTGCTATTAGTTTTCTGACGCGAATCGGCCAAGCCGAAAAACGGCAGCGCCAAATGGGCTATGCCGAAACGTAGCAAACCTTCTTAATAAGTGGTTTATCGAAATGAGCGGTTACTGTATTTATTCACTCATTTATATATCTTTCAGATATATCTAAAATATTCCCCACTTCTTCTTTGGTCGACAATTTCCATTTTCAGTGATCTTTTTTGACTATTGGTAATTATGCGAGACAAGGAGCAATAATAATCATAATTATCACATCGTAATGGAACGGAAATTAGCATCTGTCAAAAGATCCGTCTCGCAAAGCAGCAAATCCGAAAGACAGATTTTCCTTTATTGTACCTGATGTGAATTTTCATCCTCATTTCAATGTGATTTTCGTGCTAATAGAAATCTAACGGGATTTCCACCCCCGATTTAATATGCTATTTTCATCGTACCTTCCGATGGTCATTTCATTCTCAATTCCGATGAGATTTTCATCAATTATCTCATTCCTCAATTCTACCGAGATTTTTGTTATCAATCAAGAAATATTAATTATTTTCTGATGCTAATTCTGATGTTTGGTTTTGACGTTAATCGACATTCCCCGCCAGTGATTGTCTTCTATAATTGCGTTGTGATTCTCGGTCCTGATTTCAATATGTATTTCATCTTTATTCTATTAATGATTCTATTCTTTAGTCTCATACTTTTTTCATTCTACTTAGATTTGATTCTGTATTCAGATTGGAGCCATCCTTTTTTTTATGTGATATTCGTCCACATGGATGTGGTTCCTATTCCTTATACTGTGTTTTTCACTCTCAATACATATATCATTTTTACGCTCAACACTAAACTGATTTTCTTACAAAATTCTATGGCAATTCTCATACTCACTTCCATGGTTTTATTTTTGGCACTACCGTGATTTTCAGTCTCCATTGTTCATTTTCGTTGCCAGTTCCAATAGCATTTTTATCCTCAGCACCAATGTCGATTTCATACTAAATTGTTATTTGAAAATATCCTTCCTGCTAATAAAATTTCCCTCGTTCCAATGACTTTTTCTTAGGTTCCGCTGTGAATCTCATTCTCGGATTTAAATTTCATGTTCTACGTCATCTTAATCTCATTCCAGTCGCGATTCTCAGCTTTAATACTGCATTTTCCTTCCTATCTTCATTGTCAATCTTACTTGACTTTCAACTTCCATTAAATTCGGGAGTAATTTTTCTTATAAGTTCTACAGTGATTATTTGACAACTATGTGAATTTAAAGCGCGAGTTCGGGGGGGGGGGGGGGGGGGGCGGGGGGGGGGGGGGGGGGGGGGCTTTCATTCCAAAATCTTAATATTCATCTTTCCCTGAAGTGTATCTTTATCCTCAGTTATGATGAGGCTGAATCCCTAATTATTGAAATGATCAACTTAATTTCTATTTATCTTTTTATTCTCAGTTCTACGAATATTTTCATCCTCAACTGTGATGCGGTTTTTATTCGAAAATCTCTGTGACACTTGTGCAAGATGTTGTTGATAATAATAATAATAATAATAATAATAATAATAATAATAATAATAATAATAATAATAATAATAATAACAACAACAATAATATTAGTGATGATGATAGTGATATTGCTGAATAAAAGAGAAGGTATGATTATAATATATATATATATATATATATATATATATATATATATATATATATATATATATATATATATATGCAAGCTTCTTACTCTCAGGAACTTCGTAACTTTTACCCGAATCCTGGTTTAAAGGCTTCTTCCGCTCAGACATGACTTTGATGCTCAATTATGAAATGAGTTTCGTCAGTAACAAAGACGCTGATTTTCGCCACCAATTCTGAGGCGACTTCTGCTGCCTCTATTCGGAAGCGATTCCGTTCGCTTTACTGCTGGCGAAGGCAAGACAGGTCTCTAATGGAGGTTCCAAGAGGCATGAGCACGGGGATTAGCCTCTCCCTAATGTCACAGTGGCATTAGGGTGAAAATTAAATCAGGCTCATGGCGCTAATTCGATGCTAATATATTCATTTCCATACCCACGGTCATGCAGGAGAGAGAGAGAGAGAGAGAGAGAGAGAGAGAGAGAGAGAGAGAGAGAGAGAGAGAGAGAGAGTATAATCATTTAAAGAGAGAGCAAGTATTTCTGTAGGAGAAAAAGAATCTATTTAGCTTGCAAGAAAAATAATGTAACATTGTGTGTGAGTGTGTGTGTGTGTGTGTGTGTGTGTGTAAAGAGAGAGAGAGAGAGAGAGAGAGAAGAGATAATACAATCTCCTTAACCGTATTTCATCATCGTACTACACTTAGATTTCACCTTGGGGTCCGGATTACACAACAATGAGATCAGCACAACTTCGCCACTGAAATTTACCTAACATTATTCAAGATGACGACAAGAAAGTAAACACTTATTTTTCATGGCCGTAATAATAATTCGTACTTTCAACGATAACACGTTTTTAATTATTTGTGATGCAGATAATTACACACAAACATTTTATATAATCTATATAAAAGGCAATTTCTGTCTGCTTGTCTGTCTGTCTGTTTGTTTCTTTGTTTGTTCGGTATGCATGCCCAGACTATGAAAGCAAGGGCTAAAAAATTTTTACCATAGACTTCCCTCCCTCCCCGGAAGGTTTTAGGCAAAATTCAAAATTCGAGGGCCGTTTTTAAGTGGGTCACAACCCCTCTTCTTCATACCCCCTCATTTTTTTACAACTTTCGGAGTTGACAGCTAGGGCTACCAAAATTTTACAATTGATTCCCTTTCCCCTCAGGAAGGTTTTAGTCAAAATCCAAAATTCGAAGACCGTTTCTAAGGGGGCCATAACCCCTCTTTTTCATACCCCCTCATTTTTTACAACTCTCCGAGTTAACAGCTAGGGCTACCAAAATTTTACCATAGACTTCCCTCCTTCCACGGAAGGTTTTAGTCAAAATCCAAAATTCGAGGACCGTTTCTAAGGGGGTCATAACCCCTTTTTTTCATACCCCATCATTTTTTACAACTATCTGAGTTGACAACTAGGGCTACCAAAATTTTACAATAGATTCCCCTTCCCCTCAGGAAGGTTTTAGTCAAAATCCAAAATTCGACGGCGGTTTCTAAGGGGGTCACAACCCCTCTTTTTCATATTCCTTAATTTTTTGCAGCGTTCGATGTTGACTTCTATATAGAAACGTTTCTATAGGTACAAACAGGCTCCCCACAATATGGTGGCCATAAGGCACCCTCAGTAGTAAGGGGGGCCAACCCCCCTGGGCATTAATGGGGTCCCAGAGGGTTTCCCACAATATTAGGTAGCAGGAGGCCTACGCCCTTTCGACTTACCGATCAGGGAAGACGGGGGTCGAAGCCTACCTACCTCGACCTTGATAGCAGGGGGTTGCAGGCCACCCTTTGAGAATTAGGGCCCAAAGGGTGAAAGAGAAGAAATCAAAGAAGAGTGAAGAAGTCAAACAAAATAGTCTCAAATTGCTTATTGGAAACAAATAGTTAGGGAAACATCTCCATACGTATGTATTTCCTGTGTTCATAAATAACATAAGTAGCCTCCTAACACATTCGAAATATCAGATCCTGTGACCAATTTAGAAAAAAAACAAGAAAAATAACTCAAGAGTTTTTATTGGAGTTAGGGAGTGGTGTATGAAGCCAGAAAAACTGCTCACACGCACATAAACATACCCCTTAGGGAGTACATGGGCATGTGTTTATATGCAGAATATGCTGCACATGGGTAGCAATAATTACTGATAATGGTTTTTATGCCATTCAAAGCAATAACGCAAGTGCGAATCTTTTCATTGTAATACGAACTACAGTTATATTATGAAATGCATATGGGTGCCTATGAAAATTATTCCCTTTATAAATGCATACATCACATTACACATATACTATGATGAGGAGTGGGGGGGGGGGGGGGGGGGGGGGGGGGTGGAGTGAGGATGGAGGTGGAGAGCGATTTGTCGGAGATTGTTGAGGAGCGGCGGAGGGAGAGGAAGGGAGGGAGGGAGAGAGGGAGGGTGTTTCAGATAGGAAGACCGTGAAATCTTGAAGACAAACAGACTAATACTCTCCCTCCTCATCGACCGGTTGGAGGTGGATGGAGACGCGCACAGGGAGGAGGAGGAGGAGGAGGAAGGGACGGAGGGAGGGACCGGGAGTTTCCTAAGGGGTAGGGGTAGGGGGTAGCATGGCGATATGGTGGCGGCAGCGGTGGGGTGAAAATCATGTGGGGCCAACTGAGAGTCGAATCAGACAAGTTATTGATACAAAGCGTTGAATATTAATATCCCTATGTATCTTATAAACTAATTCGCAGTAAACTAACATGCACAGGTAAACACCGGTCCTCAACTTCACATTAATAAAATGCACGACAAATACTGAAGCGTATATATGTTTTGATGAGATTTTCTCTTTAGTTTTTTTCCCCTTGCTGTGTTTGCCTCCTATACGTGTGCCTATACTCCTGTTCATTTGGGCATGTTTGTGTACACACACATATTACGAATATTTAAATAAGTCTGTGTGTGTGTTTATGCATGCGTGCGTGTATGCTTGCGCAATCGCATGGCCGGATGGCAATCTTTTCCTATGATTTCAATTTGAAAAAAAATATGATTTTCGGGGGATACATTTCAAACACCGGTTGGAAAAAAAATCAATATTTCATACTATTTTTTCTAAGCTTTCGGGTGAAATTCTACATTATTTGAAATCCTTAGAAGGGATGATGACATTAGAATAAATAAATGGAGTTCAAACTCATAATAAAGGTTTGACTCGATTACAAACCACCTCTCCTTGTAATCTTAGATGGTGCAGGCATGCCAGGCACGTTCATCTAATCTTGACCCTTCTTCACACACTCTTAAAACAGCCGTTTAAATCAGAACTCCTTCATTTTTTACCTAGTTTCTCAAGACCATTTCTTCACTTGAGCCAAAAGGTTTTCAGGGCATTTGGCTTACCTGCATATTTTAAAAAATTCCCAAATCTTACCACTTCACATATACTTATGGGTAATCGCCCTTCATATTGATACAGCTGTTTTATCTATCTGTACAGTGACGGCCATGAATATGATCAGCAAAAGCAAAAAAAAAAAAAAAAAAAGTACCTGTATCAACTTTCACACACTGGTGCTCACAGAACTCTTCCCTTTCCTATATTTTACGTCAAACCTCTTTCCATTTTCAACTACTGCTAAAGAAATTTCCACTTTTCAATGTCACTTAAGTCATTCCCCTTTTCGTCACTCGTGTTGTTCACCTCTCAGCTGTCAGTTCCAACAACCCTTTTCTTAATTCACCGCACTGATGAGCATTTTGATCCCAAACATGTATTTGGGACACCGTCATTTGTTCTACCACAAACATTCTTCCATATACCACGTTTTACCTACTCTTAGACATGATCACTGAATAATCCTTGATTTTTAGATACCAATTAGTAGCTGTAGTTACTTACAAGTCAGTTAATAACGTATCTATATTTGAAAGTATTATTTACATATATTACACGCTGATACCGATTACAATGCAAATGATCGAAAGTCTCGAAACGCAAGAGTTTTCGCGCTGGAGAATTTTTAATACAACTTGATGTCTTATGAACAATTGTAAACAGTGCCGCCTTATTGAGAATGTTGGCCTACAAACAATTCATGCAGACATTCTCACATCATACATTTTATAAGATTATATATATATAAATATATAGTATATATATATAAATATATAAATATTATATATATATATATATATATATATAGATATATATATATATATATATGTATGTATACACATAGTATACCAAACACGTATATTGGTATTGGAATAGAAGTCCTTTAATATTAAGGAGAAATGTGTGAGTGTAATTAGAAACAGCGTTCATATATATATATATATATATATATATATATATATATATTATATATATATATATATATATATATATATATATACTATATATATATTTATATTATATATACATTATATATATACACATTTTATATTTCACCATTTCTCAACGCCCCCCTTCCTACCAGGGCTGGACTTGGACTTAAAGGGCATCATGAGTGTCATTACTCATCTCAGTGACCTCAAAAACTATGGATTAGACACTAATATCTGTCGTTTTCGGATATTTTGACAAGTCACCCCCTTCCCATCCCCTCTTCCTATCGGAGATGAACTTGGACTTAAAGGGCTTCGGGAGCATCACTGTTCATCTCAGCAACCCCAAAAACTATGGATTAGGCATAATTATTGTTGTTTTGGGTTATTTTTATATGTCACCTGTTCCCACCCCCTTCTCACCCCACTTCCTATAGGGGCTGGACTTGAACTTAAAAAGCATCGTGAGTGTCCTTACTCATCTTAGCGACCTCAAAAACTAAGGATTAGTCACTAATATCTATTGTTTTCGGTAATTTTTACATTTTCACCCCCTTCCTGCACCGTCCCTTTACCCATCCAATAGTCCGATTTTAATTCTGTTTCCACCATGACCTTTCCCGGTTTGATATCGACTTATATTTAAAATCGCATCAAAATCAGTCAAGAAGTGTGGATTTATACAGCGTTCATACAAACAAACAAGCATTTTCTCGTTTATATATATATATATATATATATATATATATATATATATATATATAATATATATTAAATATATTATATATATTATTTATGCAAGTTTGCAAAACCTTTACCCAAACTCTTTGGGCTTTCTTGCTTCCCTGTTCTGGGACACTTCTTTATCGTCCTGCCATCGCCAGCTACTTCTATTTCCTAACCCCTGTACTGCTTCTGTTCCTCCACTAGGTAGATGGAGCAATGCATTTGATTATGGAGATTGGAATCGTGGATATACATACACACACATACACTCCCCCAAATACAGACACAAACTTACTTACAAACATACACACATGCGTGCACACAGAGACACACATATATATGTATATATATACATATTATAATATATATATGTTTCAGGAGATTGATTGTTATTATTTTGGTTTTATTGCCATTTATTTGTGTGTTCATGTGGGATCCCTTCTTTCTCAGATGGATCTGGAAGTCTCTAGTGATAAGGAATAGAGTGCTACAAGTCAAAAGTGACGGACTATTAACGGCATACTATTCTGGGGGCAAAACACTCAATCACAATAATTTGTGATTGTGTGTTTTTTCTGTTGTTTAAAGACGAGTTAGTTGCTGGAGAGATAGGGATTTTGACTGGTTTTGTTCTAATGATTTGGTCAAGCTTTCTTTTGAACTCTTCCACACTGTTGCCGTTTACGACTTCTGGTGGCAGTTTATTCCATGTGTCACATATCTTGTATCTCTTTGTTCTAGTTTCCACCCATTATTTCTTGTCTGGTTTGCATTTAATGTGAAGATGTTACTGTCTACTTTTGTTATGCCTTTCAGTATTCTGAATGTTTCTATTAGTTGTCCTTGCAATCATCGTGTTTCTAAATCGTATACATGTTCAGGCTCTCTAGTTGTCTTTGGTAACCTATTTGGCTGATGGAGGGAATTAACTTTGTGGCGCTTGCTTGTACCCCTTCTAGTCTATTTATGTCCTCTCTTATTGTTGGTGACCAAAGCTGTACTGCATATTCTAGATGTGGTCAAACTATTGATGTGTAGAGCTGCAGCACCGTTTCCTTGTTTCTGTATCTAAACTGCCTCTTCGTGTATCCCACTAGTTTCTGTCATAAATACCAAGCATGTTATGGAAAAACTCCAAGAGGTTTGATAGGCAGGATCTGTTTTATCTGAAGCCATGTTGACTGTTTAACAACAAGTTGTTTCTATCAATGTGATCCACAATTTGATCTGGAATTATAGACTCAAAAATCTTAGAAGGGACCGACGTTAGATAGATAGGTCTATTATTTCCTGGCTTTTCTCTTGGGCCGTTTTTGTAAACTGGGGTCGCATTACCTAGTTTCCATCCGTTAGGTGCCTTTCGTTGTTCTGCCGTTTTTCTGTAGAGTTTATATAGGTGAGGAACTATCTCCTCTTTTAACTCTTTCATTCTCTTGGATGAATCCCATCCGGCCAGGAGATTTGAACTTCTTTAGTTTTCTATTATGTTTTTAACTACTTCATCTGTAATTATTATTTTGTCATGTTGTTCTGCCCCTTCACATTTAATAGCTGGTTCAGGGATTGAGGTAGGGTCTTCAGGAGATAGGGCACTTCGTTGAGAGGAGAGAGAGAGAGAGAGAGAGAGAGAGAGAGAGAGAGAGAGAGCCGGCCAAACGCTACCAATTTTAAGGCATAACACATACATATATTATGTAATATAATATGCATGTGCATATAGTTGGTTTCGAATTATAATAAAAAGATTTACGCGCAAATCTTTTGATTCTATTTCGAAACCAACTAGAGAAACCCAACGTAGTTTGGTCTTACCATACCACCCTACCTTTGAAAACATTGTACATCATTTGAAAATTCTGGGTTTGGGTTTGGTATTTTCTTTTCCCAACACAATAAGTAACAATCTCATAAGAATTAGTCCTAAATATGATGAAGGTATTATTTATCGGAACCCATGTTCATGTAAGAAGTACTATATTGGACAGTCGAAAAAGGAACTTGAGGTGCGAAAAAGTCAGCACAAATATAGTATCAGGAAAAATGATAGTAGCAATGCCATAAATGTCCATAATCAATCAAGCAATGACGCCATTTTGTGGAATTGTTCCCGAGTGCTGTTAAAACGGAATAATTATGTAGAGAGATGCCTACTTGAAAGTGCAATAAGTGATTGGAACAATTTTAATAATCATTCAGGGTATTTAAAACAGATCCCCTCTTCTTACATATAGTTAAAGGACAGAACAAACTAAGCAAAGACTTCTTTCCACTGTAAATATGTTTGAAGCGTTGTTGTATGTTATGAAGCCATTGAAATGGTTGTAGATCATTTAAAACAGAGGATTGTTTCAATTCATAATATGAATTGAAACAATTCACTGTTTTAAACATATTATGTGTTATCTTGATTGCTGTGGTATAAGGCGTCACTTTGAGGTGCAAACTGAGCAATATTGCCTTTTCACAAAGAGCAAAGTTTAGTTGTTAGATGAATTGTATTAAAAGGGATTTTTGTGTTTTGAAACCTTCGAATTGGTTGTAAATCATTTTAAATAGGTTGTTACAGTAACTGACTTTCTGTAATTCAATGACCAATGTTTATCTAACTGCTTATTTTTATTTTTCTGTTTCTTATATTTTACTTTGAGTGTACTATAAACCTTATGCGTTAGTTAATAAGCAGCTCTCGATAAGGGCCTCCAATACTGTTAAGCTAAAAGGAATTTCTTCTTTTTCTTGTTCCCTGTGGAGTACAACCTCATATATCTATCTTTGTGAAAAATAAGACTAAAACCTCACACACACACACAACACACACACACACACACACACATATATATATATATATATATAATATATATATAATATATATATATATATATATATATATATATATATATATATATATGTATATATGTTAAAAGTTCATGTATATACATGTAAATGTGTGTATATAAACATATGTACGTATGTACAGGTGTGTGTATATATATAATATATATATCATATACATTAAATAAAATAAATATATATATATATATATATATAATATATATTATATATATATATATATATATATATATATATATATATATATATATATGGCAACGAGCAGATATAGCTACAGAATGAATAGGGGCCCATATCAGGGAGGGGCACAGTAATCGTTAAGCTCTCCTACCCCATAGAAGACGGACCCGAGGGGCGAGTCCCATAATGTGGGACTCCTTGATCCCATTAGTTGCGGCCTGGATTCCTTCAAAGGAGAGGAAGAGGGACTTTTATTACCGAAGGAAGGAGGAAATAGAAAGGGAAATAAGCTTCCAAGTTACGCAGGAAGGAGATCTGGTTGTCACAGGGTGCTGGAGATCATGAAAGATGACGAGTGAAGTTCTCTTTGCCCTCTCAAATTGAATTCCGAGGTAGAATTCCTTTGGCCATTCTTTTTACATAAGTTTGTATGATTGTCGTGTTGATTTATTGCAATCTGCAATTCATTACACTTTTCTTTTTTCATTCTTTGCCTATATGTATGTGAGAGGGGATTTCGATGTCAACATTATTTTACGTCCACATTCTTTTCTTCTTTTTTGCTTTTCCATCTTTCTCTAAACTTCACTTGACCAAATACTGCTTTTACATTTCATCCTTCATATCAGTGTCTGTATGACTGTGATCAATCCTGTTACTGAAAAGTTTGTCACCTATTTCCTTAATTTGATTTGCAATTTTGAACATTCAAACAAAAAACTTAAAAGACTTTTCCAGGAGGCAATCTCATCGATAACTGCTGGCCTGCAATTTTCTCAACATTTTATCCTATATATCGATATAATTCTTTCTATATTCTTTTGTGTGGTTTCAGTCAATATCATTAAGTTAGTCACGATAGTATTCCCAAGTTCTTCTTTGGTAGATCTGTTTGACGGCAATTTCGAACGATTTCTCTCAACTGTCGAGTTTAATCTGAGTCTGTACCGTGTCATTTTGTCATCATAATTACATCGTAAATTGTATTGCAGTTCTTTCATAATGTTTGCATAATTCTTCAGAAAGTGACTCTAGCCTTTCTTACTTCCCTCAATGATCCATGTTCTTTCCTTTGCATTTATTTCTCCGTCTATATCTGCGTGTTGGTTGTTTTAATCATTCTTAAAATCTGTAATGCACTGCATTTTTAGCGATTTTATTCCTGATGGGAATCTACTTGTGCGTTAACCAATTTTTCTTGGCATCTATTCATGTCACATTCTGTCCCACTCATCATTCTTTATGTAGTACAATTGCTTGTGTGAGAGTCAACTTCACCATTTTCAAGATCTATTCAAATTCACCAGTTTCCTTTTCACATTTTCACATTCTATTCTTTAAAGGTCCTTCCGTGTGCGCGAATCTGATCGTTGCTACGTTCTTATCAAAATATGCGACTAAGCGATCATTTTCACAACACTATAGTTACTTATCATATATTCATTTTAACATTTTCTTTCATCAGCCCCTACATGAGCATTATTGTGCTCATTCTTATCCCAATCACAACATTCGATCATCTTGAAATTCAAAGCAATCTCCCCATTTCATTCACTGATCAGAACTGTACCTGAACCTGTACTTGGGTGCGTACGTAAGTAGGTGTATCAAGATCCTCCATTTTCCATCCTCCTCTCTCATTTTCGTCCTCCCTTCCCCCCTTTTTTTCTCTCTCTCTTCATTTCTCTGACCCAGTGAGTAATCCGTCATTATTGGCCACTCTACTCCCTTCATCTTCCTCCTGGTGGGTCCAACCCCCTGGTCCCCCGGCCCCCACCCCAATAAGATTTGGCAACCGTCCCCACCCCACCCTACCCCCACCCCCTTTACCTGGCAGCCTCCCGCTCCCAGGGCGCCTTCCCCAGCTCCTGATGACATAGAGAATTAACTTTATTGAGTCTCTCTCTCTCTCTCTCTCTCTCTCTCTCTCTCTCTCTCTCTCTCTCGATCATTTGGTAGTTTAAGATTATCCCTTTCACCCTCTGTGCATTTGTGGTCTGTCTATTTTTCAGTTCTTTTCCATGATGTAGTCATCTCTCTCTCTCTCTCTCTCTCTCTCTCTCTCTCTCTCTCTCTCTCTCTCGTCTGATAATTTTTGAAGTGGTCTCTCGCAGTCAAGTACAACGTAGGTTCCATGATACAACTCGGTCCAGTATTAAATTAGATTTTGCTTTTTCCCTGATTTAAAGAGTTTTTTCCCTAATAAATTCACTAACTCTGTACCTATTAAAGAGCAGGATATCCACTAGAATTTAATTACATAACTAATGCACTCGTCTTTTTTGTATACCTGTAGCTTGATCATTACGCTAAATGGGACATTAATCGTTAATGAATTCGGTGGCTTTGCTGAAATTACAATTTGTAACTTTATTGCGACCTTATTGACTTTGGGCATTCTGGATTTTGCTCGGTGCTGTCAGCGGAATCTTTGCCAACAAACTATCCCGGCCTCCTTTTCCAGGATCCACTCAACTGTGCTACTTTGGGAAATATTATCAGTCCAAATTATTCTTTTTTCAGAGAACATTCAGTTTTCTGCCCAGCCAAACGGAGTCAATAACGTCGCTTCCATATTTGACATTTCTAGATGTCTGTTTTACACTTACTCTGTTAATATTTTTCATACCTTCTGTCAGTCTGAAATGAGGCCCTAAGAACACACTAGCTGTCAAGAAAAGGGGACTTTTATCCAACTGTGTAGTTATCCCGAGGACAGGTGAAGATTCAGGACACAATTTTTGAGCTGACGATCCTACGCGTCAGTTGAAACATTGCTAGATATTGTAGCTCAAAGGTATTTCG
>NC_087216.1:39483326-39498326 GCF_015104395.2 Macrobrachium nipponense
ATCGCATAACGAAAAACGCAATAAAGATTGACACACTATCGTTAAACGGCCATGACAAAAGTATTAAGAAATATTATGAAGGAAAACCTAAGACAAATTAATGAATTACGTTGGATGGTCCACTGAAATAGCGACGATAAAATAGGTTAAAAAAAAAAAAAAATTGGATCAGGGCTGATTTTCACCAAGGCACCACAAAATGCACCCACATCAAGGATTAGTCACACTGCAATAGGATCCTATCATAAAAGGGAATCCTATCAGGAATCAGGCTCTGTAAGAAGGGATCGCGATTGGAATAGGCCCGATGGAAATAGGATCGCATCAGTGACCATACGCGACAAAATAGGATCGTCCCATAAGCAGAGACTAGACAACAAAATCTCATTACGAGATATTTATGATAAAATCACATCTCATTAAACATCCAAAATAAAATTCGACAACCGATGAATATTCATCGCCGCCGAAAGGCAGAAATCGGTTGCCTAATTTTTACACGAAAAAAAAAAAAAAATTCAAATATAAAAATTTAATCATTAGGGCGTATCTCATCATAATAACGAAAACAATCCTATATCAGGACTTCATAATATTCCCTGTCGCAAGTGATGATGATAAAAGCATTTTTCATCATATTTGCATTAGCATTAGGATTATTGTTTTCGAAACCATTATGAAAACGACGCTGTTGATAATAGTGCTTGGCAGGGGAGCACGGCGCTTTTATTGTTGTTATTAACATAGTTACTAATCTATCTAATAATAATAATAATAATAATAATATAATAATAATAATAATAATATTATATTAATTAGTTATTATTATTATTATTGATTATTATTATTATTATTATTATTATTATTATTATTAATTATAATGGTTGCAGGTCCACAATAATATAGCATGCGAGTATATGGTCTTTAATGGATACTAAAAGTTTTCGAACCTTGTACTAGGTTCATCTTCAGACTGAAAATGAACCTAGTACAAGGTTCGGAAGCTTTTAATATTTATTAAAGACCATATACTCGCATGATATATTATTGTGGACCTGCAACCACTGTCATCATTTTCGGCGCAGAAAATTGTGCCCAATAGTTATAATTTTCATATTAATATCATACTTGGAATCTGATTTAATGTTGATAATCAAAATTTACAATTATATACATGCAATTACAATGTTATACATCTTAACCATAAAAGACATTTAAAATTATAATATAATATAATATAATAATATAATAATATAATAATAAATAATAATAATAATAATAATAATTAGTTTATAATGTTTTTAGACTAACATGATTATATTTGGAATGATTGTAAAGGGCGATTCTAAAAAATTTATAACGAAATACATACAATAACAATGAACTTTCACGATCATATCGGCTAATGGAATGACAACTGCGACTCCATCCGGATAAAAGTTGCGAACGAAAGAAGTATCTAGCGGTGGCGGTTCGTACGGCATGATATAATGCTTGTTATGCAAACGTGTAAGCATGTATGTATGGCAGTATGTGAAATATACTATATGTGTGTATTTATAGAATCCTTCATATGCATGCATACATATACATATATATATATATATATATATATATATATATATATAGATATATATATATATATATATATATTATATATATATATATATATATATATATATATATATATATATATATATATATAGATATATATATATATACATATATATATATATATATATATATATATATATAATATAATATATATAATATATATATATATACGTGTGTGTCTGTTTGCGCTTGTTTGTGTAGGTAGTATATATGAAATTATTAATCATTTTTAAAAACCGTTGTCATTTTACACAGGAGCCAAAGGAAGTTTTTGTACCCATCAGTAACAAGGAAAGAAATGGGAGAAATTCTTTTTAAAATAGAAAAGGAGAAAAATTTTAGAGAAACTTAAAATCACTTTTGCACACTGACGCACAACACAGCGTAAGTGGCTTCGGAAAGAGAACCTTTCGCAATCGGAAAGAATAAAATAATTCGAATTTTCAAGTGGCGAAGTGATGCAAAAACCAGCGGAAATAGTAAATGTTTTAAAATGTTTTTGTTATTTTGCGAAAACTCCCAAAAAATGGCGAAAGAATAAAAATTGCAAACATACTGTCAACAACAGAAGTACTTTTAGTTTTATATACTCGAGTCATTTTTTAGTATTATAGTAAGCTAAGGAGCTGAAAAGATTTTGTTTCATTGGCCTCTGAAAAATAATGGAAAAATTTTCAAGATAATTTACATATAATCCAAACTATATAATTTTTATCTATATATATATATATAATAATAATAATAGATATATATTATATATATATATATATACTATTATATATATATAAGTAAGAAACGGTTTTTGCCTAAACAGTTTATTATTTATTTATTTTGCCAGAGAGTTATACTAACTCCTTGGTGGCTAATATAGAACTAAATTTATTTTCCGAAGATGTCAAAACCTGAAATGCTTTAAATAATAAATACAATCCATTGCTACCATTACTATTGTAACCACTATAAAATAAAATAATAATAATAATAATAATAATAATAATAATAATAATAATAATAATAATAATAATAATAATAATAATAATAATAATAATAATAATAATAATAATAATAATAATACTATCACTAACGTTTATATCTAACTCAGATGTTGGCTGTCATGTTGACTAAATTCTGTAGCCTGAAATTCCTTCTATACAACTTCTTCCGTAATGCGGTTTAAGTATTAACACTGATTTGTAAACCGATTCATAAAAATTCCAATAGATTTCATATGAAAAGAAATAATCTATGCGAACAGTTATTTATTAAACCTCCGAAAATGCAAAATGTGAAACAATACATCCGTCATTTCTTGTGGAATGAATAATTCTTTCAGAAATAAACTTCCTCATTTTCCTACTTTTCGGGCACTGCCTATTTACTTATATATAGATTTATTTCTTCCATTTTAATTTATCATAATATTAATTTGCATCTATCTATCAATCTTTCTTTTGACAAGTTTCTCTCCCACTCTGTCTTTTGCCATCACTGTCTTGAGTGTTAAAGACTATTTGGCCTTATTTAGTATTTGCAAAAATAACATCAACAACAATAACAGCAGCATCATCATCAACAACAACAAGAGTGAGTGTTCCTCAACGTTCTTTCTCCGCAAAGTTACTTCCTCATTTCTCCCACAATTCAATTACTTGTCAGTCACGAGGACTTTAAACTTCGGTGAATTTGTTAAAACCTGCACAAGTTTTCTGCATTATCCTGCTGGCAGACGGATTTACAAAACCAAAATATAACCACCTTTGGTTAAATAAAAGTAATATCATATCCTGAATTCGGTGGGAAAAAAAAGTCAAATTTCGAAGGACAGAAATAAACAAAATGGCATAAACTCATTCAATGGCCATCGAAGGAACACGGAAAAACATTACACATGCAAAAACAAGAAGAAGAAAAAAACCGCAGTAGAGCATATTTTCACAATATACATAGTACTGGAAAATACTAAAAAACACACACACACACACAAACACTAACTTAGGATCAAACACAGAAGCGCGCCCGCACACTGAATTACAAAATAAAACACGGAGACCGCCTCCTCTAGAGCGGAACACTCGACGTTAATAATCCCAAACATGAGTCGATTTGCCCGATACTTACGAGTTAATCGGCGTCCTAAATCTCCCTCCGTGCCCGGAAGTGATTCGCAGCGGTAAATCACCACGATAAATCTCCCTCGGTAAATCCCGCTCTGATGTCTTTGTGTTTCCCGGGATTTCATGGGTTAGGATTTAGGATTCACGTTTTGGGCTGACGTCGCTGAGATTAACTCGTTCGAGACGTAAGTTACAATGTTATGTGTTTGTACACTCGCACACACTATTATGTATATATTTATATCTAAATATATCATATATATACATATATGTATATAGATATATATATATATCTATATATATATATATATATATATATATATATATATATAAATGAGGAAGGCGTAGGATTATTAAATGATACCAGCGAACACAAAAGATGAGAAAAATGAATGTAAGACAAAAAGGAATTGTAAATGCGCAGCGAAACAGTTGCGCGACAAAATATTGTGCCAAACATAAATAAAGAATCAAGTTTCAAAAATTTTAATTCAGAATAATTTTGATGCTGAAAAATAATTATTTTTTGGAACTTGAGTTTACTGGAGAAATATGAAGACATTCCTGATATAAAACGGACCGTTAAACCAAATAAAGGAATTATGGAATAAATAGAACTTCTTTTTGAAAAACTATGCAGATAATGTTATTTGTCAGACCAATGTGATCATGTGACAAAAGGAAATTAAACCTTTAAAATATATAAGCCTGCTCTGAAATTCACAAATTTCATCGAACAAGAAAACTCATCATACTTAATAGTGGTAAAAAAAATTTGAGATTAAGTCAGTTTATGAAATTCGTCGTCAGTGAGATAGGGTCGCCGACGGTGAAACAAAAGAGGTGAAACAAAAGAGGTTAAAGATAAATCATTCTAATTTATTTGAAATATCAGTCGATAGAACTACCACTCTATTTACATGACATGATGACAGTCCTTCATATGCAGAAGTAATTATTAAATCTGTACGGTATGACATTAGAATTAAAAAAAAAAAAGAATGAAAAATTAAATTCAAAAGACCTATCCAATAATCGCATAAAAATTAAATAAAATACTTTGGGTAAAAAATAATAAAGTAAAAAATGAAACAAATTAGAAATAGAAAAAGGGAGGTAACTAAACTCAAGATACTCCCCCCGATGACTTAGTTCAAATCTTGTATTTATCGAAAAAACTATCAAACCAATTAAGTTAAAGGAGGAGCAGCTGGATCATAACGTCTCCCCCTCTCCCAAATCTCTGTCCCCACCCCCCTCTAATGACGAATTTTATTGATCCTGATTGGGTTTTATTTTGCTTTTTTTTTTATCGGAGGCGGAAGATCGTGGGAAGGTACACAACGCAGAACGAAAGGATCTCTATCAGAGGCGCTTCTCAAGTATTTATAAATATTAAAGAGAGAGAGAGAGAGAGAGAGAGAGAGAGAGAGAGAGAGACAGAGAGAGAGAGAGAGAGAGCAATAAATGTGAATGTGTATAAATACATGCATACATACATTATTGTATTGTATTTATATATTTTTCATCCATCTATTCATAAAATGTAGCAACTTAAGAATTTGCATTACCCAGGCTATAGTTTGAAGATTTACAATTTTAATATAGGACGAGGAAAAAAGTTAACAGATAGAAAAATAATATTAAAAAAAAATCTTTAATAATACTAACAAAGACAGGAAACACACACACACACACACACACTATATATATAATATATATATACTATATATATATATATATATATATATATAATACCAACAAAGACAGGACACACACACACACTATAGATATATATATATATATATATATATATATCTATATATATATATATATATTCATATATATATACACATTATATACTATAATAATAGATATATATATATATTATATATATAATATATATATATAATATATATATATATATATATATATATATATATATAGTACATGAGAAAGAATGCAAAAAGTGAAATCACAGAAAGATATTGAAAATATTGTACCTTAACGCTTAAGTCAACACGATTTTTCCACCGCTACTATTTTGTCAGGATTTTGTGCCTAGTCTTGAACCTACATTGTTGAAACCGTTCTCTCTCTCTCTTCTACTCTCCTCTCTCTCTCTCTTCTCTCTCCTCTCTCTCTCTCTCTCTCTCGTCGCATCTAACTCTCTACTCTCTCTCTGTACTTCTTCTCCTCTCTTGTAATGACTTCTTGATTATTAAAAGTTTAAAATTGTGGTCATGTAACTACAACGATCAATCTATCTAAAAATATTTCGTGAATATTTAAATATAAATATACATAAAATCCTTTACTAATATTTCAGTGCTTTTGAAAACTCACTTTTCCAGTCTGTCTCTTTCTCGGTGTCTCTCTCGCTTTCTCGTTAAATAGCCCAGAATGAGGTAATTACATCCGTAGCCTTAAGGAAAGCATAAATTGGCTGTTTTGTCTCAGACTTCCCCTTAAAAAAACCCCGAATTATTTTCCCCAGCCTTCATTTTTGATAAGTAGCACAATTTAGATTATTACGTTGCTGTTACTTAAGAAACACAATTGACCGACTACACCCTGCCGTTTTTGTTTGATGTTATTCGAGGAACGAATTTCTCGCGTTCTTTAGTTTGAAAAGAAGGCGACGTTTCGCTCTGATGTTTCTTAGTGAACGCATTCTTTGAATTCTTTTCATGAAAATCCAATGTTCGCTCAGGATGAAGTACCTCACGCCGAAGCTTCGTTTCCACGTCAATTCAGGAATACATCAGTTTTCTTCAGGAAAATGAATTCTCGGTCAAGAGGCATTATGCGACGCGGAATTTGGATGTTACGCGGAACTTGGATAAGGTTTGATCAACAAATATATCAGCTTCATTAAAAAAAAAAAAAAAAAAAAAAAAAAAAAAAAATATTTTTTCTCATATCTATTGGAATATTCAGTATTCAAATTCGATGGTATTTAAAACACACACACACACACAATATATAAATATATATATTATATATATATTATATATTATATATATATGATTTATATATTTTCATTATATAAGTTTATATATATATTATATATATATATATATATATATCTATATATATATATATATATATCTATATATATAGATATATATATATTATATATATATACATTAATATATATAATATATATAATATATATATATTATATATATTATATATATATATATATATAAGATATATATATATATATACTATATATATATATATATATATCTAGTTTATATAGATATATTATATATAATATATATATATATATAATATTAAAATTTATGATATATATAATTAATATATATATATTATATATCTATGTATATATATAATATAGATATAAATATATATATATCTATCTATCTATCTAATCTTTCTATCTATATATATACTTTTTATATATATATATATATGATATAATAATATATATTTATATATATATATATATAAATATAAATATATATATAGTATATATATATATATATATAATATATATATATATATATATATATATAATGTATATATATAAATATATATATATATGTATATATATATATATATATATATATATATATATATATATATATATATATATATATATTATATATGTATATATATATACATATATATATTAAATATGTATATATATTATATAGATTATTATATATATATATATATATATATATATATATATATTATATATATATATATATATATATATATATATATATATATATATAATATATTATATATATATTGCTTCTAAAGTGACAAAACGATATTTTAACTTTCATGTTTTGTAATGAATACAGTTTACAGCCTTTGCCTGTGACAAAAAAAAACTTTCTTTTCCTAAAACTAACATCAGGGGACGTTCAACTTCTGCTCTGCCAAAGGAGCAATCGAACTCCTTCCTCAATGCTTTCTAGCTTGTGGCTCAAATGGTAATGACGTGTGCATGTCAATGCTTTGAAAACGCCGCGCTAAAACATATTCCACATTTTTTTTCTTTAGGATAAGTAGGTTGGATAACATTTCCTTGGCATCTACAGTTATTCTTGTACCTGGAATTGACGGGATATTTTGTGAAAATGATTCAGTTTAGGAGACGTTGACACCAATTAAATGTCAATTTTAAAAGTTTGAAAAGCTGATTTCCCACAAACGTACGTACACATGCGTACACGACGCGCAAGGTTAACTATATTAAAAATTATACGTTAAATTATATGCCGTATAATAATTTTAATAATAATGAACTGCCTTTTGCTTACTGTACGAATCTTTTTTTTTTCCTTTTAACCTAATTCCCAATGTCAACGTGAAGATTTTCGGGGCGAAATGAGAACGCACTGATTGAAACCCGTTTTTACGAGAGGCGATTGTTTTTTCATTTCGAAAAGATTAATAATCAAGCATTAATATTTTCTCTAATAAAAATAAGATTGAATAATTAAGCACGAGAACGAAACAAAAATAAAATACAAGAAAAAAGGTCGAAAAAGGCCTATTCACTTAATTCGGCCCGAAAATAATGTCGCAAGTAATAAACGAGCAGCGTACGAAAAAGTGATATTTAATTACGAACCAATTTAAAAGGAGGAAAAATGCGAAGTTAAAAACATGTCGCAATAATAGCTGCAACATAATACGAAATAAAGAGAGGCGGCATTTTTTCACAGGCACTCCGTTATTATTATATTTTAATTTTCAAAATTTCATAGTAACGCAACGCCATGTTTGCTCTCAAACTATTTTTCTTATTTTCGAAATGGAATTAGTTGTTTTTTCTTTCAGTGTCTGTGTTGTGATGGATGCAATGACGAAGGTCAAAACAACAAACGAGTGAAGCAAAAACAGCGATGTCTGTGATGATCATCCACAGTGCAATTTGGGCACCATGGAAATAATGACGATTTTTGTTCAAGGTCAACCTACTCGCAGGTTGGACGGAGGAAGTTCCATTTGGCTTGACGCAGTTCATGTCATCTGGAAAACATTATTTATGTCTTTTTCAAATTCATAAAAATGGTTATTTGTCTCTCCTCCCCCCACCCTTCTCTCTCTCAAAATACGAATATGTGTCCTGCTCAAATAAGCTCACGCACCCACGTTCAAAGAACAAAATCTTGAACGCCAGCATCAAAGGCGTCAAGATGAATTTAATCCTCCTTTTTGTTTTCATTCCCATTCTTTTTTATACGTCTTCATAATCGAGAGTCTGGTCGTATTTTATTGTCAGTATTTATTTACTCCACTGCTACATCGTGAAGCGAACCGCCTCCTCAGACATTCTGTACAAAACAAACGCAAACACTGTTTAAGTCATCTGTCCTTTGCCCTGCACCTTTCAGTACCAAGAAAAAGGGCATTTCTACTTCGAGGTTTTTCTCTTTCAAATATACCCGTGTGTGAGTTTCAAATATTTCCTTATGCACAAGAAGAAAACACTTTTATTCGTACGATATGTAACAGTCTTTCTCGAAACAGAATAAAAGCATTTCCTAAAGCATCTCTCTCCATGAAGCGAGGAGGATTTCCCTTTTGCACAGCATGTAAACGTCTTTCTTTCCCTTGATGAAACAAGTGATCGTAATTCTAAATAGTGGTGAGCTTTTGTTTCTAGGCAAACAATTCTTAGAATGTTTTCATTCTCTTCACACTTCATTAACTTCATTAAGTTAAAGGATTCTCTTCGTGTAAAAATCGTTGACCACCCACTACAAAAAATACTAGATACTTTTCTTTATGAAGGGAAAAATATTTCCTATCATTTTATTTTATGTAAACGTGCAGTTTTCCACGAAGCAAGGAACGTTACTCTTCATACAGGACGCAACATAGTTGTTATTTAGGACGCAAACGATTTATTCTCTGGTATTTTATCGTCATTACGGCGTCATTTTTTTTAATACAGAAATACAACCACTTTCCTTCATACGCCGAATCATATGTTTTTCTACATTTCTTGTTAATCAGAACGCAAATATTTTGTCTTTATTTAGGACAAAAACCTTTGTCTTCCTACGAGAGGATCTGACGGCACAAAATCCCTCTCTTGCGTTAATGCGTAAGAACGGTTTGTGAATAGATGCAAAGGTCCCCCAACGCGCTCTTGATTATGATGAATATTAACGACTACTGTGATACATG
Source organism: Macrobrachium nipponense (assembly GCF_015104395.2). Taxonomy (NCBI): domain Eukaryota; kingdom Metazoa; phylum Arthropoda; class Malacostraca; order Decapoda; family Palaemonidae; genus Macrobrachium; species Macrobrachium nipponense. The sequence goes on from NC_087216.1 coordinate 39,493,235, forward strand.
GAAGTAGAGAGAGAGAGAGAGAGAGAGAGAGAGAGAGAGATTAATTATTTGAGAACTGAACGTTTTATAATATGATTTAAGTAGTCGTATACTGAAACGAATGATTAGAGATATGATATCGCAAACGACACAATTATTTACTGGTGTTGAAAAAGATGCATAACGCCGATAATGTATTAATAACAATAATTAAACTAATATGATTATAATGGAATAACAACCAAAATAGGATACTAAAGTCTTGGCGACCAAACCTACATAAGGCGATATTAAATGTACCGCACAAGATATTAATTGAATGAAGACAGATCACCGCGTGGAATGTACTATATAATTGTGGCTATGCTAATAATAACGATAATGTATAAATAACCAATTAATTTTGTAATGCACCGAAGATTTTCCAAATCAATTCACGCTCAGATACAATACATAACAAAACATCAATTGAAATACATCAATAACCTGCTTTGGAAAGTCCACCAAATTTTTCAGTTAGGAAAACATTTCATACAAAAGTCCAAAATCCCACGACCCAAATTATAACTCGTTTTTCAAGCTTTCGCGAAAAGCTACAAATGAGTCACAAACTCATAGTTTTTTTTCCAAAAATATGTTTGGGTAACTTCCGGTTGGATTGCACGGACAAACAGATACGTGAATTGGAATTTTTTTTATTAGCAAATTCAAAAATACCATTAACTCTAAGCCATAAGAACGAGACACAAACATCCATTGATAAACATGTCTGTCCGTCTGTCTGTCTGTGCATGTTTGCTGATAACGTTGGTTTTGATCTACCTCAGATCCTTTGCTCTTGACATAAAAGAATTCAAGCATGTGTATATATTGTATAGATAAATGTATACGTATACATATATAGATTATATATATAATATACATACATATACCTACTATCTATTATCTATCTATCTTTCTTATATTTATATATAATCTAAATATTATATATAAGATATATATATATAATATTATATATTATATAAGAGAGAGAAGGAGGAGAAGAGAGGAAAAGAGACGAACAGGGGGGGAAGAGAGAGGAGAGAGAGAGACAAGAGAATTCAGAATATAGTATATCAACACATCATTTAAAAAATAATAGTGGTAGTGAAAGTAAATACTTAGAATAACAATAACAACGAAAATGAAAATAACGGATGGAAAGGATACAAAAATACACTCAATTTAAAGTGTTTTGAATGACAAAAAGACAAAAAACTTATAAATACTGGATAATGGATATTTAAACAACTGACAAAGACAAGCATATCTGACCAAAATGACAAAAGCGCTACCCATACTATTTCGTCTCGATATTATAAGCACTTGTAATCATAAACTGAAACGATCACATTCACTGTCAGATATGAATAAATATCAGACCGCGCTTCGCATACGGAATCACCTCGGCCATCTCTGCCAACGGAGCAGAAGCTAATAAATGAAGTAACTGAAACTGATGAAGGATCATGTCTTCAGGGCAAACATTTTAGCGGTTCAATCAGCTCTGCACCATGGTGTGGGTTCCCTCACTTATTTGTTACTTTAAAAAAATATATATTTTAGCACTGATATTTCAAGCATTTATTAGTTTGTAAATTTATGAGATATTAGATAATTTGAAATTTCCTATATATATTTTCAAATATATACTACATAACCTTTTTCTAGTACCTACTATTTATTTTTATGCTCGCTAATGAATTTTGCGCCTGGCCACTAAAAAATGGTATACTTGATTTCCAATGACAACGTAATTTCACTTGATTCTACATTAAGCTCTATTTTCTTTAAAGATCAGCCATGGCTGAAATACCAAATTCTGCTATATGTGACAAAGTTCATACATTTCAATTTCATTCATACTGATAATTTTAATGCAACATTAGGGTATCTGCCTGATTTTCCTGCCAATATTACAGCGGAAATTTAATTTGAAAATAACTATGTTTAATAACCCTGCATATACGTATGTGCCAAGTTAGTCTCTAGATTTCCTGGTCAGTTTTCCGTCACGCTTAAATCTTTCGCTTATTCTAAACTGCCAGCATCAATTTTCCACTTCATCGTTTTGCCAGTTATTTTCCTTTTCTTCTTTTTAGGTGTTTCTTTGAAACGTTACGTAGGAACATCATTATCACAAAGATAATGAGGCATACACAAATGAACACATTAATCGACACCCAGCACATGCATTCAATGAAAAAAATTACGGTAAGATAAGAGAGGGTCGAGACGGCAAATCACGACTTTCAAGATATTTCGTACCCTTCAGAAGCCCGGAAAAACGTACCCTTATTCTGCAAATTTATTTTATATATAGATCAGTGGTGCAAGAGAAAACCATTAAGCTGGACAACAGTAAGTTTAAATTCGGAGTGCGCCATCCGTAGACTATCGTTGTTACACACACACGCACACCCTTTTTTTCTATGACGGTGATTTTTATCAAAAGAGTAATGCAGCAACTGACACGAACCCCATTCCATTTAAGCCAAAAACTGACAAAGGTATAGATTATGAACAAAAAATCCTATGGATTATGAATCAATGTTCCTAAGGAAGTAAGGTTTTTCAAAATATAGGTTCCTTAATGACACAAAAATAGATATAATTCTTATTTTTTTGTTTTGCAGGAAATTACAATTTTGGTTTAGCATGAGTACATTTGTGGCAATATCGGAAGAAATGAGGAAGAAAGATCTTTATTACAAGAGCTATTAAAAAGCATTCGTCGTTGTTTTTATTTGCTTGACATACACAACAAAACACTTGCTTTAATTAAAACAGCAGTCGATACCTGGTCATGTCCAATCCAAATGGCAGAAACATCTGTATTAAAAGAGCTCTTAATAGAGATTATTCTAGTTTATTTTTTTTATTCGCAGACAAGGCGATAAACTCACTATACAACAGAAATCGATAGTTTAGTGTTATTCCATCCCAGGATCTGTATTTTCTGATCTGTCTATCATCCCTGGATATTCTTTTCTGATCTGTGCCCTATCATCCCTGATCTGATTTCTCTGATCTGTCTATCTATTTTTGGATCTGAATTTCATTTTCTGATCTAATCATCCTGGATCTGTCCCGGTTTTCTGATCTATCTGTCACTGGACCTCTTGTATTTTTTCTTTGATCTGTCTATCAATCCCCTGGATCTATATTTTTCTGATCTGTCTATCATCCCTGGATCTATATTTTCTGATCTGTATCATATCCCTGGATCTGTATTTTTCCTGATCTTCTATCATCCCTAGATATGCATTTTCTGATCCCTGGTCTATTCATGCCCTGGATCTGTATTAATTCTGATCTATCCCGTCACTGATCTCCCTATTTTTCTGATTTTCTATCGATCCCACTGATTCTGTATTCCCTTCCTGATTTTCTTGTCTATCCCATGCCCTGGAAATCTGTATTCTTCCCTAGAATTTAGATTCGTCAACCCTACGGATTTTCTGTATTTTTCCCTGGATACTGTCTATCCCATCCCTGGATTTCTTGATTATCCTGGATCTATTTTTAATCATCACCCTGGATTCTGGCATTTTCTGGATGTGGTCTATTTTTGCCCTGATCTGTATTTTCTTGTACTACCGGTACTGGATCTGATTTTCTTGATCTGTCTTTATCATTTTCCCTGATCCTGTAATTTTCCCTGGATCTAATTTTCGTCACTGCGGATCTGTATTTTCTGATGTGTCTATCATCCCTGGATCTGTATTTCCTGATCTGTTTATCATCCCTAGATCTGCATTTTCTGATGTGTCTATCATCCCTGGATCTGTATTTTCTTATCTATCGTCCCTGGATCTGTATTTTCTGATCTGTCTATCATCCCTGGATCCGTATTTTCTGAGCTGTAAGTTCTCGCTAAAAAAGGAGCTCGTCAGTCATTGGCTAATTGGGTGATAAACGTTCATTAAAACCCAGTAATTGCGTCAAGTATCATTGCATCAAGAAGCAATAACAGCTCAATAACGGACCATATGTTCAGGACGCATGAGGGTCGCGGTCCATTTATTCATTTTCACTCAAAACATGAGTCACTTCCACCGTCAGGGTCTTTGGAAAATTTGTCTGCTTTGCCCTATGACCATTTCTAGCTTTGTCCTTCGTTGGACGAAAGGATGAGACTAACTCGTAGTAGGATTATTTGAAAATATGTTAATTTTACAAAGATGACATCATATTAGCTTAAACATTTTGAGAATTACACAACAATTTTGTATGTGATAACCAAAAAGCTTAAGGGATGCAAAGCACATTTAATGTCGGTGTTTAATAGCAGACACATAAACGCAAATATTTAGAGTATTCAAAATTAAAAGTCTTTACCGGCGAATATACTACCGATATATATAACAGAACAAAATAAATTGTATGAAATGAGCCGATATACGATTATATAATAAACGCAAAAACTGAGTTAACTATACTGGCCATTGATATCTTAAAATCGCTTTTTAATGCCATTTATTTACATAATCTCAAAAAACTTTTAAAAAATAAATAAAACAATAAGTCGGTAAAAACGAATCTCCATGTCAAATCGCAAACGTTTCCCTGGTTATTAAATAATTATGTTTTTATCCCGATTCTTTATTAATTAAATATTATATATTTTGGCATAAATCCTTAAAAGCAAGTATACTCTCAAAAACAAATATTTAGAGTATTAAAAAAATATTTATAGCGTCAATCTTAAATATAACATACATATACACAATTTACTTATAGAACGTAAAAACTGCATGCGGTAAGAAAATTGATACTCGCATAGACCTTTATTTAATGCGTTACAAGACTCGAATTATCATAATTCAAGAACAATGTGTATATACATAAATATGTGTATAATACAATGTAATAGGCATGCATATATATATATATATATATATATATATATATATATAGATATAGATATATAGATATAGATATATATATATAGATATATATATAGATATATATATATATATATATATATATATATATATATATATATATATATATATATATATATATAGTAAAAGTATGTTCGTATGAAATCTTGGACAAGGAACAACAACAA
>NC_087216.1:39505826-39510826 GCF_015104395.2 Macrobrachium nipponense
ATCTCCACCCCCCGCCCCATATTCCTATTTCTTCATCAACCCAATAATATTCACTTCCCACTCTCTTCAACAAATTCACCATTCTGACAAATAAACATATTCAGTCTCCTACCACGAACAACTCTCTCTCCCTCCTATTCTCACTCCCACCCTAAGACTTTATCCCTCCTACACATTCACCCCCATTCACCTCCCACTCCGCCTCTCCAACCAATGCATCTCCCATTCGTTCTCTCCCACAAAGCACCTCCCAGACTCACTCCAACAATTTAACCCCCACTCTCTCCTCCCCCATCAAAGTCCCATCACGCCCTCTCTCCAACAAATTCATTCTCCCTCACTTTCCATTTTTCCAGTAATTTCTCTCTCTCTCTCTCTCTCTCTCTCAGGCATATTGCCACTTCTTCTTTGCCCAACACCTTCACTTCTCGCCCGTCTCTCTCGCCTTTAAATTTACCTCCAACTTTCTCTCATCTTTCCGGACAAAATTACCTCCACTTTCTCCTGCTCTCCAAAAAATAAATTTCCTTCCATCGACTCTTTCCCTTCCACGAAATTTGTCCACTCTCCTCTCCCTCCAGCAAATTCCCTTCTCAGTTTTTTCCATCCAACAAATTCACCTGCTACTCTCTCTTTGGCCCTTCCAATACATTTCTCTCTCTCTCTCTCTCTCTCTCTCTCTCTCTCGCTCTCTCTCTCTCTCTCTCTCTCATGGATATTGGTACGGGAAATATCCAACACCAACCAATGTGGGAATTTCTTCACATGTAAGACAGCCCTATTTTCGGAGCAGCTTTCCAGTTGATGCTGTGAACAATACCACGATTGACCAGTGGAAGAAGAGATTAGTTAAATGAATATAAAAAACTTGAAATAAAAAAATAAATTACATGAGCGTTGCTATTCACTACGCTCGTTTAATACATATATATATATATATATATATATATATATATATATATATATATATATATATATATATATATATATATATATATATATATTTCTCAATGTTTCCCCCCGACCAATAAGTCCTTGAGGCACCACGTTCTCAATAATTCCGCGTTACATTCTACGCCCTTCAAACAACTTATCTTTCCCTCTTTCTGCTCCCATGCAATAATAAATTCCCCTCATCTCTCCAAATCTCCAACAAAATTCATCTCCCACTCACCATTCTCCCTCCAATTAAGTCAACGCCTCTCCTCCCTCCCTCCGTCCATCCGACAAATTCACTACAACTCCTTTTCTCCAACAAAATGACCTTTCTCTCTCCAGATCTCAAAAAATACTCTAGCCTGATCTAAAAACAATTCTTTCTTCAGCTCTCAAAAAAATTCTCTGTCCAGATCTCAAAAAAATTCTCTCTTCTGCTCCTGATCTCAAAAAAATTCTTTCTCCAGATCTCAAAAAATTCTCTCTCGATCTCAAACAAATTCTCTCTCCCGATCTCAAATATTCTCTGGCCAGATCTCAAAAAAATTCTCTCCCGATCTCAAAAAATTCTCTCTCTCGATCTCAAAAAAATTCTCTCTCCAGATCTCAAAAAATTCTCTGTCCAGATCTCAAAATAATTCTCTCCCGAACTGAAAAAATTCTCTCTCTCGATCTCAAAAAATTCTCTCTCCTCTCTCCAGATCTAAAAACGTCTATGTCCAGATCTCAAAAAATTCTCTGTCCAGATCTCAAAAAAATTCTTTCCCAATCTCAAAAGATCTTCTCTCAAGGTCTCAAAAAAATTCTCTCTCCAGATCTCAAAAAAAAAATCACTCATGTCTTCCCTTATAACTCCAACCAATTCACCATTACCTCTCCTTATCTACAAGAAATTCACCATTATCTCACCATATCTCCTACAAAATCACCTATGTCTCTCCATATCTCCAAAAAAAATTAACTTATGTCTCTCCACATCTCCAAGACTTTCACAAATATATCACCATATCTCCTACAAATTCAGATATCTCTCTTCATGTCTCTTACAAAATTCACCGTCCACTCGCTTCTGCCTCTAATAAATTCTGCCTCTAATAAATTCTGTCCCTAATAAATTCTACTCCCATTGGCTGCCCTTCCTCCAACAAAGCAACTTCTTCCTTGGCGCAATTTCAGCAGCCATCTTCAGCACCACCTTCTCACGGCAAAAAAGAAATACAGATCGTAATCGACCAAAAAATTGGCGACTGCAGAAGTCCCCAGCGAAATGCAAAGAGCTCCCGACAGGGCAATTGGAGAACCATTTATAGCCGAATTCATTGGTAAGATTATTCCCACCCCTACCCCATCCCGAACCCCCGCTCCCCTCCCAACATCCCGATAAGGTCAGCGTGTATAGAGAGAGAGAGAAAGAAAGAGAAAGGATCTCTGCTCTGAACTCATTAGGGAGAATTAAACTAGATTAGGCCCCTGAGCCCGCTTAAGCTCTGCAAACCCAATTACATGTTATGCTTCTCTCTCTCTCTCTCTCTCTCTCTCTTTTCTCGGTAATGAGCGCTGATAATCTTTCACTGTAAGCGATGAGACTATAAAAAGTTTAATTTATATATATATATATATAATAAATACATTTAACATAATAAATATACTTATATATTATAAGTATATTCAGTATGAATAGCTGTTTGATGACTAATTTATATCGACTTCAAATCGCAACGACTGGGGTCGTCGACCCAGATATTTCTTCGAAAAAATAAAGTCAGCAAGAGAGAGAGAGAGAGAGAGAGAGAGAGAGAGAGAGAGAGAGAGAGAGAGAGAGAGAGAGAGAGAAATACAATGATAAAGGAAAATCTTGATATAACCGAAGATATATAAAATTCATCTCCTAAAGATCACAAGAAATAAAAATCTATATAAATAAAGGCAATTGCTAGCTGGAGGAAAACTTATAATAAGAACAATGCAATATATTTTAATAAATGATATAGAAACATTGTAAGGAAAGCGTCTTCTGGCTCTAAAAGGGAGTATCATAAAAAAATGAATGGGAAAAAATAGTTTGAAACAAGAGCTGTTGCTTTTTCAGCAAGAGCCCGTGTAAGGAATGAGGCCAGTGTGAGCTGTAAACATCAAAAACTACCGCAGGAAAATACCAAAACGAATTTTCTAACCAAAAGAACAAAAATCAAAGAAAATATAGTTCCAGCCATAAATAGCTGCTTCAAAACAAGGATAAAACTAACAAAATACGCAATCTACGATTAAAAGAACTATCACAAATGATTTTCTGGTCGATAATAAACTACCAACAATAAAAAGAAAGCTAACATGTATTTCTCAAACGTATATTCTGTCACAGGAAAACTATTTTAGTTTGGACGATGAGTAACAAAATAATATATTGAAGAATTTTACTCCATCTATCCATCCACACACACACACATATATATATATATATATATATATATATATATATATATATATATATATATATATATATGATAAAAGAAGCCCATAAAAAACGCCAAGAGAGAGAGAGAGAGAGAAAGACAACAGTCTCTGAAATATAGTATTTTCTCTTTACATTTTGGCGTTTTTATGGCCTCCTTTTATTTGATGGAATTCTGTTGTAACAGAACATGTTTTTACTAGTCATATATATATATATATATATATATATATATATATATATATATATATATATGACTAGTAAAAATGTTCTGTTACAACAGAATTCCATCAAATAAAAGGAGGCCATAAAAACGCCAAAATGTAAAGAGAAAATACTATATTTCAGAGACTGTTGTCTTTCTCTCTCTCCTCTCTCTTGGCGTTTTTATGGGCTTCTTTTATCATATTTTTTTATATATATATATATATATATAATATATATATATATATATATACATACATATATCATATATATATATATACACACACACACATATATATATATATATATATATATATAATATATAATATTTATTTATTTTACATCGAATACACTATATCTTGGGACTGACTGATACCTAAGAGGAATCATAGCTGTTAAGCACATCTGCCCCTGTCAGGACTCGAACTGGTCCTTTGGTTTACATACAACGATAAATACTCGACTTTGACCACTCTGATATCACAAGTACAGGAACCCTACAAGGGACTATTTATTATTCATGAAATCTTTTGACTATTATCTATATCGCTCTTTCTATCCTCCTCACTTTCAGTACACTCGCGCGTCAACAGAATTCAATGTCAATGAAAAAATAATTATAAATTTCCCTACACATCAAAAAATCCGTCCCTTAGGTCGCAAGATACATTATACGTAAATCCGAGGCTCAACACACAATTTTTTCATGAATCTTTCTGTACGTGTGTGCGTGCGTGTCTCCTTTAAGCTCTCCTGACCGGGAAACGCGTATTCAAGATTGATCACCCACCCAGGGCTCGGAAACCCTAAACCAACCGTCCCATTCCATTTCATCTCGGGGGCAGCGCACAAAACGTGACGCGGCGCCTAGTCGTCATTTCCCGTAACACCTTCAGTTATTAAAGCGAAACCCCCGGAATAGGATTTTTTTTCTCTTTAATCAAAGTACACCTCGGTATGCGAGGCCTGCCGTCGAAAAAATTCTTACGTAAATAATCCTGCATTCAGAGGACGTACTTGGGGTGGAAGGGAACGAGCGCAGGAATAATAAAAAGGAGAGGAAAAACTTTAGGCTCGGGGACCCTGCCTATTCAGCTACAACACCGCGCTCGTTTTGGTCGACATTTTTTCGGTCACACGTGGTCACTCGCGCTTTAGAAAGTCCCCCTGCTTTATTAATCATCTCCCGACCGCACCACAGGTAAACAAACACAGGAACATATCATCGCAGCAGACATACGCGGGTTTGTTTTATATATATATATATATATATATATATATATATATATATATATATATATATATATATATATATATATAATATATATATATATATATATATGTGTGTGTGTGTGTGTGTGTGTGTGTGTGTGTGTGCGCGTGTCTGTGTGAGAATGCGCGCGCGCGC
>NC_087216.1:39515826-39553326 GCF_015104395.2 Macrobrachium nipponense
CACTATTCATCAAAGTGACCTAGAAAACTAATATCTGTCATTTTCGGCTATTTTTATGTCCCACACTCCCATCCATTTCCACTCACCTCCCTATTGGGGCTGAACTTGGACTCTAAGGGCAACTGGAGTGTCACTATTCATCTCAGCGACCTTGAAAAACAATGGGATAGACACTATATTTGTCATTTTTGGTTATTTTACGCCACCCCCTTCCCACACCTTTTCACAACCCCCTTCCTACTTGGGCGGAACTTTGGACTTGAAGAGCATTAAGAGCATCTTTATTAATCTGAATGAACTAAAAAAAATGGATTAGAGACTAATATCTGTCATTTTCAGTCATTTTCTATTTACCTCTTTCCCACTGCCCTTCCCACAAACCCACTTTTGGTGGCAGCCATGTCATCCCCCACGACAGTATTCTTTCCCAGATCCTAAGTTATATGTATACCTAGTTTAGTTGAAAATGCTCAATATATGTCAAAGTGTATGTGGCACACACACATACACAGACACACACAAATACTTATACCATATATATATATATATATTATATATAATATATATATATATATATATATATAACTAAAAAAAAAAAAAAATTTTTATAAACCTTAAAATATCTTACTTACGAATGTTATGACGATGGAGCAGTCAGTAAATTATCAGTCAAGTTAATTAGCTCTTTGTGAAATTGGCTGTATTCTTTGAATCCAAGGTTTACCTAAAACTCATTCTACCATGAAAATCCTAAATGTCATCTTAAATAAATTACAACAAAAACTATAATCATTACCCCGTCATCACAATATCTGGTGTCCGTCATCTAACACATTAAGTTCTTTTCATAATAAAGAAATGTGAATCATTTCTGCAACTTCCTAAGAAATATCAGAATGTGTGTCATCTTTCGTGATCACTCCTATTGTCGTTTTTATTACGACAATTTCATATTCCCAATGTGTTTATGCTCTAAGATTTCAGGGCCGCCACCGTCTACTAAATATAACAATCGAGTTTTCTGTACAGAGTATAATACTGTGTGAAATTCTCACTCACGGCCCATGAAACTCTCAGCCGCGGCCCATGGCGCTATCAGCCACAGCTCCGTGGTCTGTGTTATTGGAACCTATAGCGGTGCCAGACGCACGGTCATGTATAACTTTAACCTTGCACAAAATAAAAACTACTGAGGCTAGAGGGCTGCAATTTGGTATGTTTGATGATTTGAGGGTGGAAACTCAACATACCAATTTGCAGCCCTCTATCCTCAGTAGTTTTTAAGATCAGAGGTCGGACACAAAAAGTGCGGACAAAAAAAAGTGCTGACGGACAGGCAAAGTCGGCACAACAGTTTTCTTTTCAGAAAACTAAAATCGCCATTACCCTCACAAGAACGAAAGGATCAACACTGCCCCCTTTCCTTGGTGTTCATGAACCAGGTGATAAACCTGGTTCTCAAGACGTACTTAAAAGACACGCCACTCTTCTCAAAATGAATGAAAAAGAAACACGACTGTCCACAAAAGTAGGCGAAATAATCATTGTCGTGAAAAAAATCACCATTACTATTTTCATAACCTTCGCAAAGAAATCTCAGCCGTTCTGGTAACATGATTAAAAAGTCACTACTGCATTCAGGTTATACGTACAAGATTCCACTTTGTCCTCATAACGTGCATAGAAGAATCATACGTATCTCCATAACATTCATAGAAAATACAATTTTTCACATAACATGCTTAATAAAAGAATCACCACTGTCCTCATAACATAGGTAAAAAAAAAACCACCACTGTCCTCATAACATAGGTAAAGGAATCACCACTGTCCTCATAACATAAGTAAAAAAAATCACCACTGACCTCATAACATAGGTAGAAGAATCGCTAGTGTCCTCATAACACCTGTAAAAGAATCACCAGTTTTCATAACGCGTGTGTAAATAAAATAGAAATTCCCGCTAAAGAAGGGTTCACCTTTAAGGCTGATCGAGTGTGAAATGTAAACCACAAATATGGTAAATGAGTTCCATTTCATTGCCTGAATAACATCACTACACTGTAGGAAAAAGATGATGACGCTTACCATGAAGACATTTTTTTAAAATGTCTTCTGAGATGAAGGATTTTGTGAGTTGGCATTTTGGAACAGCATTTATTGTATAATTGCAGCATACAGCATTACATCACTGTATCGCAATGGTTTACTTTTGTTTCAGATAGTTATTATGGTATGACACCAAGGTATCCTAACATACTATTTTGAAGAATCTACTGTGGTCCTTTTTACCAGATACTTATGTAATTGTAATAGCAACAATGCCCTCTTAACTTCTCGAATTCTTCGCGCTTTTTTGGATAAGCTTGTCACTACAAAGCCTTTGGATCCAAGATACTAGAAATATGAGAAAATTATGATGTTCGGTAGCGGGAAACGAACCCGGGCCACCATAATCACGACGAGGTCACGTTTCCAACCTCGTCGTGATTATGGTGGGCCGGGTTCGTTTCCTGCTACTAGACATCATAATTTCTTCATATTTCTAGCACTTGGATCTTAAGGCTTTGTAGTAACAAGCGTATCCAAAAAAGCGCAAAGAATTCGAGAAGTTAAGAGGGCATTGTGGCTATTACAATTACATATAATCATGACATGTTTACTTAGTAATCGATATTACTAAGTAATCGATATTACTTAGTAATCGATATTACTAAGCCATAATATCGATTTTATTTTGTCATGGATTATAATATAATAGGGTATTACAGCGAAATATAGATATTGTCACTGTATAATGGACGGGCACTTGATAGTAACATCATATTATATCATTGTTTCATGTCCTAGTTTATACATGGAAGACCCGTAGCGAGCTCTGGTAACAAGGCCACCAAAATATTATAATAGAAACATTCTCATATGGCAGCAGAAGAGATTCTGCGTTGAAAAAGATCTAACACATGATTTTCATTCCTTGCCGGAACTCGGCGCTGCTGTATACCCTACACTCCCGATCCCCTACCCACCCCGCCCATACCTTGGACGGACAAACAAGTTTGCAGGAGGAGGGTGGATGTCCCCCCCTTACCCCGCGCCCACCCGGGCCAGACAAACTTGTTTGCAGGGGGGGTGGCTGTGTCATGTCTCCCCTACTGTCACCAGGGGAGGACAAACGAGACCCAATCGGATTATATTACTATAACTGATTGATTGATTAGTACTTTCTGGCATCGCAACGACGAGGTTATTGATATTACTAAAAATTATTCGACTACCCAATGGATTACAACCTAGCTAGAAGGTCATGTAAACCATTTGATTCTAAATATCACAATAAACACTTCATATTTTTCCAAATAAGAGATGATTAACAACATTTACAAATTAAAGAGTTATGGCATAAACTAACCATGAACGAGTTACAAGTTGAAATAGAGAGAAATAGGTGATCGGCAACCATATCTTGGAAAATGGAATAATCTAGACATTCACGCAAACTGTCAAACAGCAGTCAAGATATTTAAAGGCAATAGATCACAAAAAAAGAGAGAAAAAGTGATATTAAATAATTATGTAATAGGCATAGAGCAACCAATAGGCAGTGCATCTAAACAATAATTCAAAGAGAACAGAGTTCCAGTGCCACCCCTCATCGGAACACTACACAAGACCGTTGAAGATCATGTACAGACGATATGGCAAAACCCAACAGTCATGGGTAATGGTTATAAGCCTATGCTAGACTAAGGAAAATAAAATCGGCACCTGATACGACCTTGTTTCCACATGCTAGCCCAACAAACGTGGGATAGACCAGATTTATTTCCAGGACGAGTTGGAGAAAAACAAAAATTTGTATTTTTTGTGGTAGAAGAAAGACAAGAAATGCACGAGAAAAACGCTCAGAGCGAATATTCCGCCACAGGTCAAACGAAGAGAGCACAGTCATTTTATCCACCTGAAATATTGACTGTAGGGATCCAAACGAAATCTTACAGGCTAAGAACAGACAATCTCCCGTCAGATCGTTCACAAATGACGTTATTAAATTTGGTTGGCAAAATCTACTGTACTTGTGAGTGTGCTTCCAATTTCTTCTTTCTTCCCAAAAATGACATGAATCTTTCACACAATCTTATCAGTCATTGCAAGTTTTGAAGCCCACCTTAGTACATCCGGGCACTCTCTTGCTTACTCATCTAAGCAATCAAACAAGCACACTTAACCAAAATTTAACCTGACTGGCCAAGATCACAAAAAAAAGAAAAAAAATCCAAGTGGGGAAACCGACTTCGTACTTTTATGTGTATGAAACTTTATTCTTTATCCCAATTCAGTCTTATGTCACACGGTACACCGTTGTCATACATAAAATTCGTTAGTCATACACAAATCCCTATGCAAACATCAATTCCAAAGTGTTATTACAGATCAACTAGTGCCTCAAAAGTAGTGCTAGACTATAATTGAACTCTACATCCCCAATTACTCTGTTTGCAGTACATAATGTTACTAGTAATTCGTTACCATACAATAGCTCACACTACCAGTAACTGGTGATGCAGCAAGTCCCGAATTTGTCTTCCATGATTCCTTATGAAAGGCGTAACATCGACTCACAACTCTAATATCAATCAATCAAACAAAAACTACTTGTCAGTAGTTCAAGCTTCGTATATATGCTCCAAGTCCTTAACCATATTAAAAGTCCCTAAATAGGCAGGAAGACCCTTGTCCATTAGCTGGTCCATTTTCATATCTAAAGCCCTTTTAAGCAATACAAATTCGAAATCATACTATGAATCCTTCCTTCGTCTGACTGCAAGTCCTGTGTCCTATTTCTAGTCTACTGATGCAATACAAGTCCCAGATCATTCAGAAACTCATGAATCAAAAATGACTTTAAGAACTGATTAGGATACATTGCCTTACATCTAATTTTAATCTTATAGGCACTTTCTATTCAGCATCTAGAAGAAAAAGAATTAAATGCCAGTTGACAATATAGCTCCCATCACACGAGCTCAAAAACAGTTGTCAAATCTTCGGTTTCAGAGAAACAGAATCTTTGCAAATGAACCAAATTGGAAGTCGAAAGAATATGTGGCCGGGGAGGGCGCCCCTTCTGTCATAGGCCTGAGTCGAAGCAGAAATCAATAGCTCGTTCGGGACTCAAGTGTCGAGGATACCGCTTATATTAAAGGCAGGTTTGAAGGGAGAGAAGGAAGAGATCGCTCTGAGGGCCCCATCTTCCTTTTCGGATTAGCGGAGGAATTCGAACGGAGGGAAAGGCAATTCCAGACGCTGGCGTTTCAGTTTGAAGCAAAAATCTCACTAATATTATATATATTATATATATATATAATATATATAGTATAATATGTATGATAATATTATTATTATTATAATCTATATAATATATATGTATATAGGATATATATATATATATATACATATATAATATATAGATATATATATATATATATATATATGTATATATATATATATATATATATAATATATATATAATTATATATATATATACATCGAGCTACAATGTCCTTTAATATCTAATTCGCTCTACCTCGAAATTAAATATATTTTCATATATGCTTAACCGAAGGGGAATTTTTCACGATAATAGATTTGCCTGGTCCTGGGCGCGAAACCAGAAAGGTATTTGAGGGTGAGAGATGACAGGAACTTATAGCCTCTCGTGGTGGCGGGGTAGGGGTAAAAGCTTCACTGACGTTCCTGGACTTGAATGTCTTTTTGGGTTCGCGCCCAGGACCAGGCAAATCTATTGTCGTGAAAAAATTCCCCTTTGGTTAAGCATATATGGAAATATATTAATTCGAGTAGGTAGAGCGAATTAGATATTAACGGACATTGTAGCTCGATGTATGTATATGAATCACGGTAATGTGAAATGACTTGATATGGTGTGTGTGTGTGTGTGTGTGTAGGATGTATATGTATATATATATATATATATATATATATATATATATATAAAATATATATATATATATATATATATATATATATATAATATAAATATATATATATATATATATATATATATATATATATATATATATATATATATAATTCGATAGTCACATTGCCCTCTTAACTTCTCGAATTTTTCACACTTTTGGATATACTCGTCAATACCCGAAGCATATCCATTAGACTCTATATAAACAGACTTACTTATTCAAAAGTGTACGTGTATATATACGTATATGTACGTATGTGTGTGTGTGTAATACGTGTATATATATATTAAAATTCTCCCATAAACGAACATCTCCTCTGCTTCTTAAGATCATTTATCTCCTTCTGATCCCTAATATGAAGGTTGTGTTTGCAAGTATGTAAAAACTTACCAAATGGTATCCATACAATGTCACTCGTTGGCCAATAAAGCCATTGAACAATAAGTGACGTCTGCCGGGGCCCAGCAACAACATTTCAACAGTTTGGAAAATTTCGGAGACCTGGAAATCTATATACGTTACCTGAGAGTAGATTGAATGTGGTGAATCCCAGCCACAGTACAGAAGGGAATGGAGCTATTAACTCAACACAACAAAAACTGAGTTCAAATATGTATATATATGTATAAATATATATATATATATATATATATATTATATATATATATATATATATATATATAAGTCATATCACTTTTCCGGTGATTCATATACATATATCGAGCTACAATGTCCTTTAATATCTAATTCGCTCTACCTCGGAATTAATATATTTTCATATATGCTTACCCGAAGGGGAATTTTTTTCTCGATAATAGACTTGTCTGGATCGGGCGCGACAAGTCTATTATCGAGGAAAAAATTCCCTTCGGTTAAGGGTAGGCTCCACTTTGGGGTGGTCCAATCATAAAAAAATATTTGCCAAAAAATACACTAATCAAGACAGGCTAATGAAATTTTCAGGCATTATTAGCACTATAATAATGCATATTCCCTGTGAGTTTTATCATCCTACAGGGAAAAATTAATGATTTTATGAAAAAAAATGTGAAAAAACGGAAATTTCCGGCCCCTCGTAATGAAGGTTATTTGGTGATTGGTGAGAAACTACAGTCTTGAATAGAAATTCGGTCTGACAAGAATGTTGGTATATCCACCTGGAACATGCACAAAAAAAATTATCAAAATAGAACAGTAAATAAGCACGTAATAACAAAAAAAAGAGCAACAACTTTGTAAGTTCAGCGAAAGCCCCGCTGAAATAGCAGACTATAGCTAGGAAGAAATATTCAGGAAAAATTCAAATCTCGATTTAGGGACAAAACCTTTTGAGAGTTTGTAGTTATTATGTCACTTGATAGCCTAAAACATCTAAAAATTATATTATTTAGGACAATCAAAGAAAACCCACCTCAAAAAAAAAAAAAAAAAACAAAAAAAAAAAAAAAAGGGTGGGGGTGGTTTTTTTTTCTTGATTGTCCTTAAATAATATATTTTTATTTTTAGATGTTTTAGGCTATCAAGTGACATATTAACTACAAACTTCTCAAAAGGTTTTGTCCCTAAATCGAGATTTGAATTTTTCCTGAATATTTCTTCCTAGCTATCAGTCTATTTCGGCGGGGCTTTCGCTGAACTTACAAAGTTGTTGCTCTTTTTTTTGTTACTTACTGCTTATTTACTGTTATTTTAGATAATTTTTTTTTTGTGCATGTTACCAGGTGGATATACCAACATTCTGTCAGACCGAATTTCTATTTCAAGACTGTAGTTTCTCACCAATCACCAAATAACCTTCAGTACGAGGGGCCTGAAATTTCCGTTTTTTCACATTTTTTTTTCATAAAATCATTAATTTTCCCTGTAGGATGATAAAACTCACAGGGAATATGCATTATTATAGTGCTAATAATGCCTGAAAATTTCATTAGCCTGTCTTGATTAGTGTATTTTGGCAAATATTTTTACGATCGGCAACACCCCCAAAGTGGAGCCTACCCTTAAGCATATATGAAAAATATATTAATTCCGAGGTAGAGCGAATTAGATAATTAAAGGACATGTAGCTCGATATATAGATATATATATATATATATATATATATATATATATATATATATATATATATATAATATAATATATATATATATATATATATATATATATATATATATATATATATATATATATATATATATATTTTATATATATATATATATATATATATATATATAATATATATTTATATATATATAGTATATAATATATAATATTTATATATATATATATATATATAATATATAATATATATATATAATATATATATATATATATATATATATATATATATATATATATATATATATATATATATATATATATATATATATATATATATATATATATATATATATAGACTAAATAAGAAAAATATTGTAATAAAGTACTTTTTTCATTTTACTGGCAATGACCAATATGATTTATCAGTCCTGTCCGAAAGCCTTGACACAATATATAAAAGTATTGACATTCAAGACAACCATAATCCATCAAAAAAGAATATTGGCGAAACAGAGAGAGAGAAGGTCCTTTACTGCTATTTTAATTTATCTGTTGTTATATTCCCTCACCACGCCCCTGGCTAACGACTTCGCCTCTTGAGGGACTCCACCCATCCTCTTGTTTATTTACAGACTCTACTACGACGGAATGTATTGACGCTTTCGACTTCCTTGTCCTTGACACTCTCAAGCCCCAATTTTCTTCTGCCATTTATCGTATCTTGAGATAAACTAGGTCCTGCCTGTCGTCATGTCCAAATATCGATCTCAGGTCCCTTAAACCGTCTATGGTCTTGTCCCGTTTAAGCTTTTTTCTATGGATCTGTCTGTGGATAACGAAGCTGGAAATACAATCGTCAGAAAAACACTAAACTGGTTTGGTTCTCTTCTTGTTTTCCCAGTTTCCAAGTCACACCAGTTTTCATTTTCCTTCCTCCAAACAGCTTTCCTCTCGCTAGGCCTGGAAGTTGATTCGATTCGATTCCATACCATCCCAACCCAGCCATAGGCTTAGAGCTCTTTCAAATTTGCGGTTTCACCTACCAGGATATCTTCCAATACCTCGAGTGCACAAGGGTGCAAATTAATTATGGGTTATATGACCGTGACTTTGAAAAATATAACTTCTCTCTTAAATAACTCAATTTGGCTACCCTCCCTACAAATAAAAGACAAAAACTTGAAACCATTTAAAATCATATGCCAGTAACGCAATTAAGAAAGGCTTCTAATTCGATGGAATCGGAGAAAGTACTAAGAGTACTTTCTAAAAGAAAGAAAGAAAAAGAAACTTAGATTTTTATGACATAACCCAATAATCCCAGATGGATTTCGGCAGTTATGCCAAATGTGGTCTTTCATGAGTGAAATTGTTAAAATCTGAGTAAAAAACAATATGATTAAACCAATTCACCAAAGAACTAAATTATGATTAGTTCCGGAAAGTATTGGAAGGGACTCTCTCTGGCTCCGACTTCTTCCGATCACAAACGGAACCTCGTCCCTCGTCTAATAGACTCATGAGGATCTGTTAATAAAGTTTCTTCATCCTCTCCCTCAAGGGACCAATGCAATGCCCGCCTTCTGAGATTTCATCACCATTCAATAACGAGAGTGAACGTAAAGTCTAGTGTACAGGGACTGATAATGTAAAATAATAGAATTCGGTACCTGGTAGTAGTCCACTGCTATAAGCTGCAGCCAAAGTGGAGAAGGTATTGGCCCACAGTTTCACGACAAATAAAAATAAAACTGCTGATTGTATGTTTTATTTCGTTTGTTTGTATGGTGTTTTTACATTGTATGGAACCAGTGCTTATTCAGCAATGGGACCAACGGCTTTACGTGACTTCCGAACCACGTCGAGAGTGAACTTCTATCACCAGAAATACACATCTCTCACACTTCAGTGGAATTTCCGAGAATCGAATTCGCGGCCACCGAGGTGGCAGGCCAAGACTATACAGATCACGCCACTGAGCCGCTTATAAGGCTGCTGAGAATTAGGATAGTTGGCAATTCCTGGAGTCACCCCTTTATACCGGCAAAAGAGTCGTGTATATCTATCTATCTGTGCAAGAGTTGCATCTCTGGTGCTTAGCTGGCACTAGGTCCAACTGGTTCAGCTTGTAGCTCTAGATGAAGATTCCGAGCTCTTGACATGAGCACCTGTCTCCGTGTAAGTTAACGCTTCTTAAGGGAAAGGTAAAATCCACATTTGAAAATTGTGGCATTGTTCAGAATGATCACCAGAAATCATTGGCAGCGGGATGATGGATAAGGTTGAGGCACTCAATGCATAGTTTCCTCAACCCTGCCATGTCACTGTAGATGCCACATTCAGTCAGGACTTCTGGCAACGACGCGAATCATTGAGCTCTCCATGGAAATAGTAATGCTTTAGTGTATTTAATTAATTCTTCATGGATTATTCCGCATAAATGGATAGTCAAAATTCCAGTCACGTGTGAATGCAGTTTCTGGGAATCTCCTTGTTCACAAATACGCAGGAAAAATTGAAAAAAGAAATTGGAAAGATGGAGCAGGAATAAAAATGACCTCGAGATACACGGACGGTTTCTGAATCACTGTGCAAAACATGGGAAGATTAAGACGGAATGAGGGTAATATTATATTTAATCAGGAAGACGACAGGGAGGTATTAGGCATCATCTTAACACCAAATGTAGAAAATGCACTGACTGGAGAGCATTGACGGCTCATACTGCTGGCAAGATTTAAATAAAAAAAGTGCAATATGAGTACTGCAGCGTGTCATGCACCAATGAACAGGCTCTGCTGAAAATAAAGGTAAATTCTGTTTATAACTCCAAGTGATTTAGATGATATAATAGATACGACAATTATTGTACGAGTGCAAAATTTAGTAGAAGCAATGAAGGTATGGAGAATGTATTGGGAAAGGAGGGTCTTGTAGAGACCTCAAATGAAAATGAGGTCCATTTACGTGCTTTACCGCAAATAACTTGTTGATGGGTTTTACTCATTAAAGAGACATCCATAAATGCACTTGAACATTTTCAGTTGGCAGTCAAAGGAACCAAACAGATCTTATAGCCGTTAATTCAGAGAGGAAAAGAACACTGAGGGATGTCAGGAGGCACAAAGAAGTGTTGGCAGCAACCACCATCTTGCCATTGCCACATTGACACTGCAATTAAAAGCATTCAACACAAAAGGCAACTACTTTTATTAAAGCTTCTTTGAAATCTACATCAAGAAGCTTTTGCTACCGAATGTCGAAATAGTTTTGCAGTTCAGAAAACCGCATCTTAGGAACGCTTAATGATAAGAAATGTCTACAATCAGCTGGAGAATTACTGGGCTGTGGAGAAATACGAGATAACCTTAGATACCAGATGAAACCTGGGATGCAGTGAAGAATAAGTAAAAGGCAACAGGTGCAAATGGTGAGTTTAGAGAACTTTCAGGATGAGCAGCCGGATATGACGTTGACAAAGCTATGTATCCGTAGAGTGGCACTGCGTGTTGAGATCGGCACTGGGTATCAAGATCGCCCACAATGGCACTGGGTGTCAAGATCGCCCACAGAGAGTGGCACTGGTGTCAAGATCGCCCACAGAGAGTGGCACTGGGTGTCAAGATCGCCCACAGAGAGTGGCACTGGTGTCAAGATCGCCCACAGAGAGATGTCAAGACACCCACGAGATGGCAGTCAAGATCGCCCACAGAGATGGCACTTGGTGTCAAGATCGCCCACAGAGAGTGGCACTGGGTGTCAAGATCGCCCACAGACATTGGCACTGAGTGTCAAGATCGCCCAGAGAGTGGCACCGAAGTGAAATCGATAATGAGGAAACTTCGGAGATGGAGACCAATACATTAGGATGGAATCACTTAGATTATTCTAGGGGAAACTGAAATGACGCCTTTTATGATAACTAGACTGTTTTGCAGAATATGTAATGAGAAATCAAAGCCTAATAGAGGGAGTGGGAAGTCATAGCAAATATAAAATAAGTGACCTGACTGAATATGGTAACTATAGAGACATGGCATTTGCGTTGGTTGTCATGAAAATATTCGGTATGCTTATTCTCAATAGACTGTAGAAAGAAATTCATGTGATTCTTAAGAAAAGATCGTGATCGTGTTAGAAAGGGAAGAGTTGCATAAGTGAAATAGTTTTCATAGGATATATTCTTCAACAATACATGGAACGCAAAGCCCTCTTTTGATGACACGTTGTTTACAAGCAGAGATCTGACAGCGTCAACAAACCAGTATTACGGAAGGCCTTGCATCAATGTGACATTCTCATTAAGTATGTAAGGATAATTGAAATTGTCCAAAAGCGAAGTAGACGCAAGGTTAATGTTGATCGGGACATGCCACAAAGGAATATTTCACATTTTCTGCTTGCCGTTCTAATACATTCTATATAGAACTAGTAAAAATTCGATTTTTTTGTGCAACGTATAATACTTTATAAAACCATCTGCTATGAATCTATGACCAGTAACATTTCAGTTTCTCACCAGACACGGTAGAGTGAGGGTGCGTCCCATGCCTGCGTCAAGTGCTGCCAGATGTAGGGTCCATGGCTCACTTTAACCTTAAATAAATTAAAAACTACTGAGGTTAGAGGGCTGCAATTTGGTATACTTATTGATTGGAGGGTGGATGATCAAAAGACCAATTTGCAGCCCTTTAGACTCAGTATGTTTTTAGATCTGAGGGCGGACAGAATAAAGTGCGGACGGACGGACGGACAGACAAAGCTAGTACAATACTTTTCTTTTACCGAAAACTAAAAATTGGTCTGACAATGAAGAGCATGTTTAGATTTTATGCTGTTTTAACCAGCATTACATTATACGAGTTTTAAAGTTTGCTTAATAGAATATACCAAATAATTTAACAGATGGGGACTCAAAATAAATAGATAGGACTCAAAGCCAGAAGTAATCAGGCCAAACAATGCACAAAATTTTTAAAGAAAACTACATGGAGAAAGGATTCATGAGATTTTAGGACGAGATTGAATCCTTCTGATAATTAGGGATAATGATATCCAGTAAATGCTCTCTTAAAGCTGCAATTCATTCGAAAGACTGGAAAAGGCAACTCAAACAATGGGTAGACCGAATAAGGTTTGGATATAAAAAAAACCGAAATCGCATACGAAAGTTCCATCTAATAGGTAGGATCGTGAATCTACACATAAAAGATTTCTCTGATCTGAGGATAAAGCTTTAGAGTGAAATTATCAGTATTTACTAGATAGCAGGATAGAATCAGAAATGATACCTTATATACATGAAATAGCGATGAATAGGAGATGGCTTGGACCGGGACTTCGCACAACCCTTGGGAATATGTGATAATGTAGGTGGAAGGGGGGGGGGGGGGGGGAGGGACTG
The DNA here is from genome assembly GCF_015104395.2 of Macrobrachium nipponense. Lineage (NCBI taxonomy): Eukaryota > Metazoa > Arthropoda > Malacostraca > Decapoda > Palaemonidae > Macrobrachium > Macrobrachium nipponense. Next base: position 39,529,297 of record NC_087216.1, read on the forward strand.
CTCCAGAGGATACCAGAAGATTTGGAAGACCCAGGCCTTAGGCGAGACCTATGAGATGGGAGGCTGTAGTCATGAGGGGAGATGTGTAGCAAATAAATCACACTGAAAAACATCAGTGACTGAATTTCCCAGAGGCCCGTTGCGTCGCACGGCGCTGAAGGCGACAGATGATGATACAAATCAGGACACGTTACCAGTCACGAACTGCTGCAAATCAAACAACGCCTAACGCAACTAGTACTACATGCATTGACTGAACCACATCCCTCCCCCGGTCACATGGACGCCGACTAAAACCTCCGAGAACCACCCGATCAAATCGATCTGCTGAAGACCAAAAACAAAAGAACAAACACAAAAAGGCCGAGGATGAAAGAGAGAATAGAATTCGTCAAACCGGGACTCTTAAAAAAGGCTAAAGAGCTTATTAAAGGGTTGCTGCCGAGACAATGAGGAGGGATGGGGACGAGGCTGAGGAATAAACGACAATTCTCATAATTCCTCTTTTCAACAGGAGTCTCTCAAGTCAGCTTTTGGAGAACGTGGAGGGAGAAACCGAGATCTTACTCAAAAACGAAGAGGGGCCATAAACATCGATCAAAACAGATCATCAACAACGAACTTGAAAGTTTCGGATGAATGCATTTCGGGAAAAGTTGTCAAAATAAAGTGAAAGGACGCCTACGTCAGCCACCAAGTGCTATAAAACAATGATGTACAAATGTGATGTGAAGGATTTTCATTTTCATTTAACGAGTGTGTCACTGACTTTCCTAAATGCGAAGAGACAAGGCTGTCTTTTTAAGGTAAAACGAAACACGAAATATATTGGAGAAACACCGAAAAACATTCCAATATTGTTGAGAACCGAGATTTATGAACTAACATTTTAAAAACCAAGTGAAAGCATTCCTCAACGAGTAAAAGATATAAATAAATATTATTATATTACAAATATTAATAAGTAAAAGAAATTAGATAAAGTCTGAGGAGTTTCTAATTCATTTTTGGGCAAAAGTTACCACTTTTCAATCAAAGGGGAATTAAGAGGGAAAAGAAGACGGTAATCTAAAATATAAGCAATTATAACAAGTAAATATGAAACTCGACATAAGTCTCTCTAGAGTAATCTGCATTCAATTCAGTAGGTGAAAATTGCACTACATAACGTAGAAATTTTTGCACGTCTCAAAATCGCCTGAATCAACTTTTAATAAGTCTACGAGAAAGTTAAAACCATTCATAGAGAATAACGTCTTTTTGAATAGAAAATCACCCTACTTTGTCCACATCCAGCATTCTGCTTTCATACTTTTATAATCTATAATAAACGAATTTCTTTGGCAATATAAAACTTTAAAAAAAATGAAAACCAATGAGTAAAAGCAAACTTGTAAAACCGCACTTTCCAAATACTTCAAAATCGAGCTGAATACACATCCCCAATCTTCACCTAAAAAAAATCCCCGGTGAAGAGCAGAAATACATTTTCAAAACCTACAATTCCCAAAATACATTTTCAAAATTTACAACTCCAAATAACCCAAAACTCTTTGTTAATCATTTCGAGCAACCGTAAGGAAATCGTTCAATTGTCGTTAGCGCTCATATCACAGCTGTTTAAACATCACAGCGTCAAAAATCTTGCTAGCGCTTAACAAGAGAGAGAGAGAGAGAGAGAGAGAGAGAGAGAGAGAGAGAGAGAGAGCGGCGTGTGGCAGTTCTCATAAAAGAATTTGAGTTTATGGTACAGTTCTTTTGCCTTCTCAGATGGACGTGATTTACAACGAAGATTTTCACTCTGCCAATGTATTTATCTGTCGTTTTAATAAAGTTATGTCATATTTGTGATATATAAGTCAAGCATGAATAAGGGCATACAAACTTTTATACGTGATCTTTAAGACTGCTACACCGACAATCCAAAATTAATCAAATTGGAACTCATAATTACTTGTTTGTATCCAGCAATTATCGTTGAGCATCGTCACTGAAAAGGTTTCCAGTCCTGGGAGGCAATGCGGAGTTCTTTTCGATACGAGCTTTCAGGGCAATGCCCGACTATTCCCCAGTGAAACACTTTCCGAGCAATTACTAGGTATCCATTATAAATGAATTGAACACAGAATTTAGGCCATAGTGCAAGCACTGGGACCTATGAGGTCATTCAGCGCTCACACGGAAATTAACAGTAAAATGTTTGAAAGGTGTAACAGGAGGAAAACTTCACGGTTTCAAAATAAATAAATGATTAGCAGAGGCTGGAAAGTAAGAGATGGAAAATAGAGAATATGAAAGGAAGCAGAGTAAAGGGAACGAAAGTGGCTGCAAGGACATTATCTAAAAGAGTAATTACAAAAAACCTGATATACTTTTAAATCTGGGCTGCGTATGCCCGAACTGTAACCAAATATCGCCCTTCCCGTTACTTTTGGATTTCTTTCAGTACTTCTTTAAACTAAACTAAACTAACCTAACCTAATATAGGGGCATGCCCCCCCCCACCCCCCCACACCCCCCAAAAAAAAAAAAAAAAAAAAAACGGGCTTGTACAATACCTCTCAGGAATTTGCGTCCGGCCTAGATATCCGGACTAAGTTGTCGATGGCACAGAGGACATTTAATCTAACTTCGTTATGGTCTTTTGAGTCTATCATCCTCCACTTGAGATATGGGATTTTATCCCCGGGAAGACGGCATAGCAACATGGTGGCAGCGGTGGAATAAAATACCACAGATCAAATGGAGGATGATAGAATCAGAAGCTGTGGGGACGTGGCCACGTGCTTATTGCTCACGCTGAAATTTGCTTTCCACGAACTCTTACAAACAGTAACCTTTCATCTGGGAGTAGTGTTTCTCAGTAATATGAAATGTAAAATAAATATAATTGACCACTGTAACATCAGTGAAATCAGATAACGACATATTGATGCTACTTAGAGCTGCATTAGGTGCTTAAAATAGAATTATTATTATTACCACTATTATCATTAATTCACCTATTTCATCAAAAATGCCATTTTTCAAATTCCTTTCCAACTTTGTGCTTATGATGCATCAAGTTATTATATTACTAATGTCTGCCTGTGCAAATTTGCTTACTAGGTAAATGTTAAGAGTTCAATACTTGTAGACCGGAAAAACAAACGAGTTCACGGTTACCCATTACATTTCATAATGCTAATATTATTATTATTATTATTAAAAATCCTCATAACAGCACGAGTCTTTAAATGGAGAAATAAATCCACAGTTATGTAAACGGTTCCCCTTATCAATCTGGGGAAACCGAACAAATTCCCGAAAGCTATCCTTGCTGTTTTTAAATTTAAATATATGTACATTGACATAAGTGTGGATTTGTTTCTCCATTATTATCATTATGAAGTTTCACAACTAAGTAGCAAGAGACCGAATGAAGTAAGGCACATAGTAATCGGTGACCCATAGAGAAAGAGGACGCATAAATATGACACCTGCGAGTATATTTCTTCAAATATATTACAAGTACATTTAGGCTTTAAAACTCGATGATGATTTCTGACGTTTCATTTTGCTCTAGTTGGATAAGCAAACGATTGAAATTATCACGACTCATGGTAAACTTTTCTTCTTCTTCTTCTTCCTCATATTATCATCATATTCAGTAGATGAAACCTATTCACAGGGAACAATCACACCAAAAGGGCCATTGACTTGAAATTCAAACTTCCTAAGAATGTTGCTTTCGTCCTCCCACCGCAGACGCCACACTGCAACAGTAACTGATCATGATACATAGCCAGTGATTTTTCATCGCACTGGTGGAGACGCGAACTCGCGACATCTGAGCGGCATTCCACGACACTAACCACTACACCAGTGGAACACCTATAGGTGAAGATTTGAACCTCATCAAAAGAATGCCATTTATTCGACGGATGACTCGTAGAACGGAGCTAGTACGAATGGCCGTAGAAAGCAGAACAACCATCCATGCCTCAGAGTCATCGACATGCATGAAAAACTTACTATAAGAATCATACAGCGAATTGAGAAGTGTATGTTTAATCAAAGGAGATGACTATAATTTAACCATATTACCAAACCGTAAGCACCGAAGCAGTAACAACGGCAGTAACTACCGCTTAATGCAACTGCAAATCAGAAACACACGGCTGACCCTCTTTTGGGAGGGAATTTAAAACACCGTAGAGTAAACAAAACGAACTAGAATTGAAACGTTCCAATCTGTTAATCGAACACAATAAGCAACGAGGTTTCCATCGTGGTCCCGGTCCGATACGCGTCCGTTCAACTTCGGTACCCTCGCAATTGTACAATATGCGATTGCATCTAGAAAATTGGGTAGCACTGCTTGCTAATGCTCATTTCACTCGCAGGTTTTTATCTTAACTGCTCCACAAAGTCAGCTACTTACTTACTTTACTTATTATATCTTCCCGCCACTTGCCAGTGGCATAAGGCTGATACAAGTTCCTCTCCATCTGTCTCTATCCCGAGCCATTTCCCTCTCTTCCTCTAGGTTCTGGATTTCATCCTTAAGATCTCTGACAATTATGTCTATCCACCTCGTTCTTGGTCTACCCAGCGGTCTTCTTCCTATTTGTACTGCTCTCTCAGTGCTCTCCTGGGGTCTCTATTCCCATCCATCCTCTCGTCCAAACCATTTCAACCTTTGCCTCAATCTCATCCTGATATCTTCATTCCTAACATAATCGTCCCATTTAATGCCAAGTAACCTCCTCAGTCAGCTAACACTGAGAAAACTTTCGTCGATTACATATGATCTAACCACTTGCTACTAAGCTACCCGATGCATGGACGATAGCAGTGATTAGGCAAGATGTTGAAATGATCAAAACGAAGGTAAAGTTGCACGATACATTTGCTTAAATATCCTACTTTCCATATGTATGGTCATGAACTTCAGATGTCGACAAAATGTAGTTCCTAGTTTACACGCTCAATATAAGCAGGTCTTGACTGTTTGCAGTTTCCTTTATATCATTTAGCTGAATAAAAATTAGAATTTCTTTTAACTAATCTTTTCCCGAGTCTTGTAAACAAGTTTTCGTTTCAGTTTAATCCTACTCTGAAATTTTCTTGATACAATATTTTTAAACATTCTCCTAAATGACTGTTTTCAAATAGGATTTTGTCCCAAAATTAAATCCTGAGTGCTTCCAGTTGACAGAGATCGAATGACTGTTATCAGAATACTAATATTTTCTACATTCTCAAAGTCTGGCTACAGAGACGTATAGTAATTTTTCCTGAGGATGACTATCTATTGAGACTTTCCCTCCTGTATTGAGGGACGATCTCCAAATTGATTATTTTCTTCCTCTTCCTCTTCTTCTTCTACTTCTTCTTCTTCTAGTTCTTCTTCTTCTTCTTCTTCTTGAGAGAGAGAGAGAGAGAGAGAGAGAGAGAGAGAGAGAGAGAGGAGCGCAGAACTTTACTCTTTCCACGCCTTGATCTTTTTACGGTGGGGAGCGTCTCTTCCCTTCCCTGCCTATTTACTTGAATACATCTTTTACAATCTACTTCAGAAAGTTTTACGAATTCTGAGTAGGGCAGAGAGAGCAGCGACAGGGAGCTCCGTACGAAGTTTGTCCGAATGACGAGGAGAACCTCTGAGGGTCCTTTCAATGTAAAGTTCCTATAGACGGTCGTCTTTGAAGGAAACTTTTGCAGGCTTCCGAAAAGGGGGGAAGGGGATGAAGGGAAAGGAAGCAGGCATAGAGAGGGGCGGGAATTGTGTCCCCAATACAAGGCTGCGGCTGGAAAGACCTAGGAATTGGCCTAAAACTCCGGCGGGACACTGATTTCACAGGATTCCGATTTATCCTCCTCTTGTTGTTTGACAGACTTCTTTATGAACGAACTTGTGGAATATGTAATGACGTTTTAAGGTAGACGATTATTATTATTATTATTATTATTATTGGTATATGCTGGTAATACCTTCTTTCAAGCATGTTTTATTGAATATCATGGCAGATTTTGCAGAACTGATTTTATACAGAATTCTCTCAGTTCTTCTAAGACTTTCTTCTCTGGCACACTGGTGTTTCTAAGCAGCTGGTCGATGTTCATCATGCATGATGAACATCGGACAGCTGCCCAGAAGTGCCAGTGTGTGCCAGAGAAGCAAGTCATTAGGAGAATTGAGAGAATTCTGTTTAAGATAAATTCTGTAAATTCTGCCATTATACTCAATAAATCATATTATTATTATTATATTAAAAGCAGCAATAATAGTTGCACTAACATACCGGCAACATTTACGTAACTGTGCAATTGCATCGTACTTAAAATATTTCAAGAACCTTATGTTACGCTGTATTGTATATTTGTATTAAAAAGATTTCGTGGTATGTAAACGTGGAGTCTCTTTCCCTTAGACTAGACGTGTTACACATAAGGAATATAAATACATGAATTCACGTCGCGTTTTGTGTATTTTCATCATCATTCAATAGTTTTTTACTCGGCGCCAACATAAAAATGAAATTAAATGAAATAATTTAGGATATTTATCATAATAACGGTACTTATCTGAAGTATCCTATTGGCCGTTTCCACATTACTCATCATTAAAATAACCGTCCAAGTGCCTCCGCTTATTCACGGTCTTCGATGCAACAAATCTTAAAAAGGGTTACAGCTCAGAACATATATGATGGCTAGATTAAATGACTGCATTTCATACTTTTCTTCCAAACACCCCGAGAGAGAGAGAGAGAGAGAGAGAGAGAGAGAGAGAGAGACTATAGCAAGTGGGGCTGCTCTGCTGTCTTCTCTCTACAATGCACTTGATTTTCTCTCTTCCCATCCAGGGCCAATGAAACCTCTAACAAACGTGCAACTGGTGCCATTCTATTGTACAAACAGAGAAACTTCGATGGATTTTCATATAAACTGAATATGAAATTATAATTGACACCTCGCAGTCAATCATTAAAAGATCTCAGGAAAGAATAGAGCAAGCAGTGAAGACAAAGGGGTCATGGAAAATCTTGCAGTCACAGAGAGCAAATACAGTCACAGACACCAAGCCCGAACAATGATATAGCGGAGAAAGTTAATGGAGCAAAGACAGCATAGAAATTAAGGAGTAAATGTAATGAAGCTAGACACACAATCACCGAGATTAAGATTGAAAGAACATAATGAATAATTTTGCACAGATTATGCAAGGATCACTGCCATCAAGATTTTATCAGCCGAGCCAGTAGAAATCTTATATAATTGCAAAGAACAATAACAAGTGAGTCACAAAGACCATGAATAGAACCTCACTTGGCAAAGACAAAGACACCGATACCAAGACTTGAAAGGACACTTGAGCAAAAACTTCAAGAGTGAAACAGAGTCGTAGAGTTAGAGCAAAGTCACCGAGACCAAGGCTACGAGACAACGGAATCGAAAATGTCGTTCTACAGAGTTCCAGAGAGCAAAGACATACTGTAGAGTCGAGTCAGAGAGAGCAAATAGAGCCCCGGGAAGAAAACAAGATTTGAGAGAGAGAGAGAGAGAGAGAGAGAGAGAGAGAGCACAGTATCACTGTGAGATCAAGACTCAAAGACAAGAGAAATGAAATCTTTTTTATAGTTTCACTTAGATCAGCGCTAAGAAGAAACCGTGATATAGTAGCAATGGGACCAAAGATTAAGAAACTATAGACAAACAATCATTATTTAGAGTCGCCTACAGCAAAGTCTCGTGCATAGTCAGAAGAAAATGAGACGAGAAAATATATAACAAACATAATACATAATGTTTTACAATTTACAAAGCCGCAGAGAAACAGGAGTGTCACATAGATGACGACAATAGTACAAAAATAAATCGTCTTTTAGGGCCATGAACTCAACACTCTCTCTCTCTCTCTCTCTCTCTCTCTCTCTCTCTCTCTCTCTCTCTCTCTCTGTTTCCATTCCCTCTGGTGCTGGCTGCACCTCTCCGTCTCTTTCCGCCTTCGCGAGCTAATTCTTCGGACCGTTTGGCCAACAAAGCGAGAATATCACGTCGGAACAATATTGAACGGCGAGCAAACATACGTGGTGGGGGGGGGGGGGGGCGCAGTAAAAGGAAAAGAGAGAGAGAGAGAGAGAGAGGAGGAGAGAGAGCAGAGAGAGAGAGAGAGAGAGAGAGAGAGAGAGAGAGAGAGAGAGATAGGGAGGTAAACGAACAAGGGAATATACGGGCGATCGAATAAGGATGATATATCTTGTGAGTTACAGTAAAGATAATTAAAATTAAGAAGTAACATGTGTGAGAAGAGAGAGAGAAAGAGATAGAGAGAGAGTATGAGGGATATAAAATAAGAATTATGAAGACAATACTCAAAAAAATCGTGAGATGACAGAGAGAGAGACAGAGACAAAGAATAGAGAGAAAGTAAACGAACTAGGGGTATAGAATGAGGATAATAGAACGCGGGGGAAGATACATAAAAGGGGCAAACGATGAAATGACGACAGTGAAAATCCTGGGCAGCCAGAAAGACGACTGAGGACCAATAAACATCAGCCTTATTCGTGCCCTTTCCTTCGACGATTTTCATGTGATTGCTATAGACCCACGCTTCCCCCCCGCCCCCGGGGGGGCCCCCTCCCCCACCGCGGTTGCTGCGGGGGATCATAAAGGAAAAATACATTCAGTTTATGGTTATCGCTGAAACTATGCCCTAAGTATTTTTTTTTCTTGGAGAGAGAGAGAGAGAGAGAGAATTTCAAACTCCCGTTACCCAACAGAACCCACCGGGAAACTAGACAGCTCTTATCCAAGTAAAAATGCATTCAGAATATAAAGGCAATTGTCGAAAGTATGCATGTGCCTGTTGCTCTGAGAGAGAGAGAGAGAGAGAGAGAGAGAGACGTCACTGACTGCATCAAAGGAAAGGATATTCATTGAGGAACGAAGTAGATGTAAACCATAAACAAAACCACTGATATTTTCGAAGCCTCCGAATCCTTCCCTTTGACGCATTAATCATTCCTTTGATGGCATCCGCCGCCTCTTGTCTGCGCCTACTTCCTCGTCAGAAACCGAGAACCACCACGAATAACGAAAGGCAAAAGAAAACCAACCCTCTCCCAAAAGGGAATCCAGGCCCAAGGTATCGCGTAAAAGGGATAGCGAGTGGATACTGGACCTGAGAAAGTCGGGGGGATTTTGAAACCTGCGATTTATTTGAGACGAGCGAGAGAGCGCATCAAACAAATGTTTCAGGGAAGCCTCCAGAACAGTTACGAAGGACGCAGCAGAGTCCGAAGCTGCTATGTTGACTCTTTGGAGGATAACTTTACCTTCAAATATCCATTCAAGGAAGGAGCAACAGACATATAAAAGCTCTCGGTTCCAATGGCCGTCTATTCTCAATTGTTTCCAATTACGCTGCGTCGTCCATGTGTAGGCTGGCAGCTAATTGACACCTTCCAACGGCTTAGATTTCCTCGCAGGTTTCAGGTCGTTTCTTTATTGAAATGCCATCTTCCATTTTCTCATTTTTTGGCCAGCTAGTGCGTGTCGATTGTTTGATATCGTTCCCCTCCCGCCCTTCCCCAACAACAGAGACAACTGCTTCACGGCGGCTGGGGGAAATTTACATAGTTGTAAAACGATATCTTTGGCAAAATCTATTTGAACTCTGTCTTTTGTCTTCTTACTTTTACTGGCGTTTAATATGCATTCCTTTACTTCTTGTTTTGCTGTCAACCTATTGTGATTGCATTGTATGTGCTGACAATGCAATCACAAGAGGCCTCCACTGACGTCGTTCTCATCAAGGAAAGGAAGCCTTTTCAAATGAACGGCATTTGCTAAACTGACAAGACAAGTTCTGGAAAGTATCAGGGGCATGGAAGGCCAAGAGACAATCTTGATACTGTTAACAAGTCATTATAACCACTTACGCAAAATTGTGAAAAATGATTGATTTTTAGTCCTTAAACTAAATATTGTGGCATTTTCCTAGTAAAATCATTGCTATGGTGATTCACAGTTTTTCCGTTTGCTACGCACTTAAACTAGATATTTCAGTCAACTTTCATTTTGAGGTTTTTACAAGTAAGAGCAATATAACAATGCCTAGTCTTTCCTCTCTAATCATTCCTTTGTATAAAAAAAAAAGGGCGGGGTGCGGGGGACGTGGTACCTTCGTGTGATTTTGTATATGTATCAACTAATTTCTAGTAATGCTGTTCGTTTCATACCCCAGATACAAAATACAGGGTGTCCATAAGTCCCAGTACCATTCTGAGCAATAAATAATTGTAATGGTACTGGGACTTTATTTTCCAGTTCCCATTTTCCGCACATAACATGAGCTAAAGTGAATCACGGCACATAACACTGTTGCCAAGGCGGGAATAGAGCAGAATTAAGCAGGTTCCGCAAGCAGTCTTAACTAATGTGTACAAAATGAGAACATTATCCTTACCGCAGTGGCGAAGCGATTCTACGCCTCAAGAAGGATCCAGGATCCAGGATCCAAGTCTCTAATCTAACCCGGAGACTGTGCATCACCCTTGACAAAGAAGAAAAAGGAAAAGAGTAAGGCCTCCCTAAAGCCGTTAAAAAATGCATATTGAGAAGAACTGCATAAAACCCTCCCTTGGCTCTAACACAGGAAAATTAACCTTCACTGTCTTAATTTAAGTTTATTTTAACGCACTGCCGCTTGCACAGGTTTGCCCAGATTTGTTGCAATTTTCAGCTTCTTTTTACTCTCAAATTTCCACCTTGATCTCGTCTCCAGGAAGCAGGGAGAGAACCTGGAGGGTTCGTTCATTAGTCATAGACAATAGATCTTATTTTGCATACGCTTATATTTAGCTTACTCTTTAGTCTGTTTGTTTGTTAGTCTTGGTCAAATCTTGTAACTCAATTTTCGACCTGTTCCCTTCGTCTGATAGACTTGAAATTTAACAGGGTTACTCAAGCCCGGTGACAATACAACCTTACTTAATCAGTAGGTCAGTAGTGCCTCTAGTGACCCTACAGTGACCTCTCCCCATATCTCAGGATTTCTAAGAAACTCTTCGGATTTTTCGCAACTTCTTTGACTCGGTAGAATCATTTAAAAACTACGGATTTTCAAACCTTCTTTGGCTCGACAGGATATCAATTTCGTTAGCTACAATTTCTGTCAAAACTAAAAAGTATAACATTAACAAAAAAATTATTTTAATACACGCTTTTATAAAATGCTCTAAAAAAGTGAAAAATTAATTTTTTGAGACTCACCACGCTTTTCTTATAATTAATTACGTCTACAAAAATAAAAGCGTGGGCGCCAAACATGGAAGGAAAGGATACAAGAAATTTAAAAATGTATATATTTCTTCTCTTGTAGCATTGCATTCCATGTTTGGCGCCTACGCTTTAATTTTTGTTGGCATGATTAATTTTAAGAAAATCCTAGTGTGTTTTATTGCATTTTAATAATAGCATGTTTAATTTTTTTTTTTTTTTACATTTTTTTCACTTGTATATTCAATGAAAAGTAGCCTGAAATTTTCTAATAAGAATAAAATGTTCAATTCATTGTTACTTCAATTCTAAGTGATAATAATCAACCAGTGTTAAACAGTTGCCAATTTTGTAAATAGAAGCTGCAAGTTTCAAGAGAAGAATTCCTCAACCTGCAATTCACCGAAGGTTCTTCTCAATTTATCTAGGGTCTCGTGAGATCGAGGCACCGTCCACCAACGAAAAATGTCGCCATTCGTACAACGAGGAAAGGAATAAAAGCCGGTACAGAGAGACGCAATAAAACAACGCAGCTTTAACGAAAAATAGTTCGCCAGAGAGAGAGAGGAGAGAGAGAGAGAGAGAGCTAACAACACGGCGATCAACAAAAGACCTGTGTTTTTATAGGACGTTCTGAGTAACCTAAAACTGTCGGGACAGGGATATTTTAACCTTCTTTCATGTCTTCCTCTTTTTCACGAGAGACTTTGCCTCTTACTGAAGGAAAAATGATACACAAGTGCGTATTTACTGCTGATAAAGATGGCTGCTGCTGCAAAGGCATTCTTTTTTTTTTTTTTTTTTTTTTTTTTTTTTTTTTTTTGTCTCTCGACTTTCGTACATTATTTTTTTTTTTGAACCCGAGATTTTCTGCGATGGGAGGTGTTGGTGGGGGTGGGGCTCGGTTGAAACAAGAGAGACAGATTATTGCAAAGCATATTATAACAACAGCTTCCGCTTTTTATTCCTATCTTACTTTACTTGCATCATTATATAATTACTTTTATCAATAAACTAAAGATATAACAATATCGTTTTTAAGCTTAAACTGTTTACAAATAGTACTGGACGTATGAGTCTCGATTTAAGGGAAAAATGTGACTATTATAATCACACTATTATCAAGTCTAAAGACCAAAATACTGGACACATTAAGCCAGATGAAGAAAAAAAAATTACCATAACATTCATTATTTCTAATTTAAGCATTCCATGACAGAAGGTTGAAAGTTACAAGCTTCAACTCCTTGAAAAAACAAGTAGAGAGAAACATTTGACAAATTTACCTATGAACCATAAGTGGAAGGTTCCCTTTCACTCAATAATGATAACTCATAAACCAGGAACATCATCACACCTGCTCTACCTACAAGTGTCCCTCCCCCGCACTGTAAACAAATACTGTGCCAGTTATTTGCTTACGCGATCTGGCGTTGTCATGACTATGGTCATCGATGCCGGTGGGAAACAGAATTCAGAAGGGCTGCATAAACTACAATCAAGATTATCGTGAAACCCCCGTTTCTTAGTGTCGGAGACAGGTTAAGTGAAAAACAAGGGAAAACTTAAAAGACAAAATCTGATTGATTAAGTATAACTAAAGATATATCATTATCTATGTGCATGTGCGAGTATAATTATATATATATATATATATATATATATATATATATATATATATATATATATATATATATATAATATAATTATATAAACACACACACACACACATATATATATATATATATATATATATATATATATATATATATATATATATATATATATATATATATATTATATATACTAATAATAATAATAATAATAAAAGAGCCCATAAAAATGCCAAAATATAGAAAGTAAAGTAAGTACTATATTTCAGAGACTGCACTCTCATCAGGTAAGTAATGAATGAGAAAACTTACAGAAGAGACCCTTTTGCCTTTACCTACCCAAATCACTGATTAACGTCCAACAAAAGCCAGTAACCAAAGACACTGGAGTATACGCAATCCAATCCCATGCCTGGACTGTGACCAATCTTATATCGGTTTTACAGGAAAATCACTTCCCCAGAGATTAATACAACATAAATGGTCAGTTTGGTATGGACAAAAGAACTCGGCTACTTTTAACAATATGAATAACCATAATTACAGAATAAAACTGGAATTTTTCCATATAACTTATAGCGGCAAATGTTGGTACAAAAGCCAGATAATAGAGTCAGCCTTGATTAAACAAAGACAGGTAATGAACATCGCAAAGGGAGCCTTGGATTCAGATATCAAAGATAAAATCTTCAGTCGACCAACGCTTAAGAAGATTAAAGAGAAGTTGTCAACCGGATTGACCTAGGTAACCGGCATATCTCTGAAACATAGTACTTACTTTCTATATTCTAGGATTTTTATGGCCTCCTTTTATTAAATGAAATGCCGTTGTAACAGAACATTGTTACCAGTCATATGATCACGTGTTTCACAGATATAAATTGCTGACTCACATCAGGCCCGAACCCTGGTCTGTCACTCTCAAATGTGAGGCCAGGGCGTTACCACCTGACTCTCACAGATCATGAAAGATGGAACCTAGTAATTCTGTATCCGAGGTTTTTCCTGATCACGCTGCCATCTAACATACCAGCAAGTTTTACCCCACTTCCCAACCCACCAGTGAATCAATTGGCAGCATTTAATCAGCAACACATGAGCACATGTTTCACATAAATGAATTTCCGACTCACATCGGGACTGAACCCGGGTCTTCCAAATGAGAGGCCAGGGATTCGGTCCCATAACCCGGGTCTTCCAAATGAGAGGCCTGGGGTTCGGTCCCAAAGTAAGCTCGGAGTGACAATGCTATAAAAACACGGAAATAAATGCTAAGAGTAAACAAAGGTAAATAACTGCGTGGTGGAAACGAGTCAATACTTCGAGAAAAATGAGCTATTTAAAAATGGAAGCGCCTCATCATGGATGTAAAGGACCAAGAACGAGAAAATCACCGCAATTAATAAACCTTCCCTCGAACCGAAAAAAAAGACTGAAAAGAGAACACTTCCTGAAATTTTAAATATAACCCCTTATTTACTAAACCAAATATTTAAAGTAGAAGCCTTTCAAGAAGTGGATACATATGTAAAATAGTTGGGAAAATACCAAAAGGATAAAAAAATAAAAACAAACTTTACATGAAATACATCTAAAATACTGGCCATTTGTAAATGGTACTCCTCGAAATAAAAATAAATAAATAAAAAAAGTGGAAGGTCTCTATGAAAAAAGGTGGGTGAAAACTCTCCAGAATATAAAATACCCCTAAAATATCTAAAATACATCAAAAGCGCCAGCAACCATTCGTTCGACGGGCTTCCTCCTAAACTTGGCGAGCATTCCGCGATGACAAACAACAATTGTCGGACCCTGTAAGCAGGGAATCTCTCTCTCTCTCTCTCTCTCTCTCTCTGGGAAGAGGAAAACAAAATCAGGGAACAAATAGGCAAATATTTCCCCAACCTTGTAATACTATTCCGGAGCGAGTAGTTGCGCCCGTTTGGTTTAATTAGATGAGAGTTTGTAGTGTGGCATCGGCGGCTGCAAATATTGAGCCAGACGGACAAATAAAGTTGCATGGCTCAACATACAAAGAGAGAGAGAGAGAGAGAGAGAGAGAGAGAGAGAGAGAGAGAGAGATGTGGTGGAAGGAGACGAAACGATCTCTCTCTCTCTCTCTCTCTCTCTCTCTCTCTCTCTCTCTCTCCGTTATTTGGATTAGTCTAAGTTTCAAGTTGTATAATTATCGCTGGGATCAAGTCGGGGGCGCGAAGACATCACAGCACCAACGAGACCAAATTGGAAGTCGAGAGTTCATTTTCGTCGGTGTGTCCAGTGTCTTGGAAGAATTCTAATTGCTTCTCGAATGGGTTTTATGGCGGTGTACTGAAGTGGGTCATTTAGAAAGAAGTGACTGAACCAGTTGAACAAATACAGAGAAGCACCGCAGGTAGTAAGAAAAAAACTATTTGGTTAAATGCTGGTGCACATTTCGGCCTTTTTCAGAGACAAATTCATTCCCCAAGACGATAACTTCCAGCAATCTGAGAAGGAATATGAAGCCTACGTACTAAGTTTGCTTCGCTCACTAAACTTAATCATCATCTGACAGCGAGGAAAAGACGATGCCTAAGGCCCGTCCACGAGTTCGACCTTTGCTCGACGAACTCTGCTCGATGTGACGTCAGAAGCGGAGAAACGGCAGATAAGGTTCTGACTTTTCCCACTTCTGACGTCACATCGAGCAAAGTTCGTCAAGCAAAGCTCGACCGTGTGGACGGGGCTTTATTAAAAGGCAGAAATCGACGGGCGCAGGCGCACCAACTCCCTCATAGGACACGTCACGGCGTCATTGAACACATCCCCTCCGAAGGAATTAAAGCCTGTGTAAGCGGCCTTCTTAACTGTAATTATTTGACATTTTCTGACAATTGTGTCTGGCGTGGATTTAAGATGATCATTTTATCTTCTTCACCAAGAAGAGTAAAAGTCTTCAGAAATATAACTCGCACCTGGAATTCTTATTAGTTATTCGGTAATGTTGTCTTGATAGAATGACAACTAAAATGATCTTATTTATAACTAAGAAATATCCTGCAGATTGAATTCCATTATCTAATCAAAATTTTATTTTGGCTTTATGCTTATCTTCGAAAGCTACTTGCAACAATTTAGTTTTCTATATTTCTGCAAATCTTAATTAGTTCATTTTAATTATTCATACACACAAACCCTAAAAAACACACAAAACCAGTAACATTTGCGTCTTACATTACTGAAAAACAATCTGTACCACATATTAATGTAGAAACGTAGGAAAATAATCGATGTAATTTAGCAGCCAAAATCATCGATTTTTATTAGTCAACTGGATGCATATGGAATTACCGGTTCATATTGCATCACAAAAACTCTTGTATTTTTGCTCAAAGTTTCGTTTCACTGCAAAACCACATTCACGTCAATTCAGAGTTTCAGCGATTCTAGTGATTACAGCAAAAATCATCCTTCTACCTAATACATACATACATACAAGCATTCATTCATTCCATTCATTCATACACATATATACATACATAACATGCATACATCCATACATACATACACACCACCACACACACACACACACACATATATACCATAGCATAACATGATACATTACATTACATACATACATACTACATACATATACATACATACATACATACATACATACTACATATAATATATATATATATATATATATATATAATAACGAGTGTGTGTGTGTATTTTTACGTAGATATATATGTATATATAATATATATATATATATATAATATATATATATATATATATATATATATATATATATATATTAATATATATATATATATATATGGTTTTGGTTTTGAAGCAGCATGACAAAAGGCCTCATGTAAAATTCCGCCACTGATTGTCTTTCCTATGGCCTACCCTCCAAAAATCCCGATCTCCAGTTGACTCCCTTCCCATAAATCTCACCAAGAATGATCTGGGTCTTCCAATGTCCTCTGGTGCCCAGGGCCCAGCTCACTGTATCACGTACTATTCTCCCAAGGGCTTAACTAAGCACATGCCATCTTCATCTCCCATTCATCATCTCATCTACATATAGAACTTTCATAATTTCCTTTTGTATCATTCCGAACTCTCTCCTGGCCTCTAAAAGCTTTATTCTGAAGTCGACAAATTATTTAGATCTAGTTTTATCATCATACCATGAATCATGTCCAAATAACAATGTAAATAACGCTCAACTTGTCGACAAATTATTTATATATAGGTTTATCATCATACCATCAATCATGTCCAAATATCAATGTAAATAACGCTCAACTTACTATCTTATTTTCAAGTGAAATTTCCTTCTATTTGGTGTCCTAATCTTACTGAGGCTGTCCTTTACTTGGTTTGCATTTTCCGGGCTATCACAAATTCCAACTCAAAAGCTCCTGCACTGAGTGTCAAAGCTCTTGAATATCTGGAAGAGTGAATCTCATTACTCAGTTCTCATCTTAGGTTATTTCGTCACCATGTACACACTTGTCCCCATTACTTTTAGTTTTCTTAAGATTTAATTTTGTAGTCCCACCTCTCTAAATATATGAAGTATTTTATACTCTGTAAGCAAGGTTTTGGAAGTCTTGTGACGCTTTTCTGATTAGCACATCATCATCATCTGCTTTACTGTACTTCTATCAAATTTTTATCGTTACTCTAATCTAATTCTTCTCTTCCTTCTCCAACCATTTTTCCATTTTAAAATCTATGAGAATGGAAAACAATAAAGATCAAATAACATTCACATGTAATGCTCCACCATTTAATGCAAAATCACTTGGCAAGATCCCATCACATAACTTTGCGGCTACTTCATTCATGGTCATTAGCATCACATATATGAAGGGAATGACATCAAAACGCCGGATCTTCCATACCATTGGTCTCCTGACGCCGTCAGTGCCTTCTCGTAATCAACAAAGGCCATCCGAAGGGGTTTTCTGAATTCCATACATTGCTGCGCAATATGTCGTGACACAAATATTTCGCCTGTGCAACTTCTGCTTTTTCTAAAACCAGTTTCTTCATCTTATAAATTTTTAACAACTTTCTCCAGCCTACAGAGAATAAGCGCGTTGAACGTATTAAGTGCAATACCTTTACAGTTACTACAATCCAATCAGGTCACCTTTCTCTAACAATTTGTTATGACTTCAAGTTCCTAAAACCGTTGAGATTTATTTCGGTAATAGCTCTGCAAAACTGTTCATTTTGAAGGCAAGGTGTCAGGTCAGTTTCAGCAAGAACCATCTCTACACTGATTCCAACATAACCAGGTGTTTTCTGCCTCTGAAGTTTCTCTACTATTGTGAATTCACTCACAAGCACATCCAGGCCTTCATCAGTCGGTGTATCAGTCAAATTACCCCCTGATTTCAATGAATCAGGACCTCACAAAAATGTTCCACTCGGCGTTGTCTCATCTTCTTAATATTCTTACCCAAGGATATTCATTAACAAATCTGTGGGCTACCCTAACGTCTTTGTCACTACCTGAATACGTAGCTTTGTCAACATCGTCAGCCAGTTCGTCCTAACACAGTCGTCTCTTCCTTTAACTTCACTATCTAGACTTAATCACTTAACTCATTCTGCTCTGTTGTCCTCTTTCACTGAAATTTGTCTACATGAACTTCTTGTTCTTGTCTGTTCGTTATTGTATACAAGGTTTCACACAAATTCCAAAGCTTCCGTCTTGTTATCCCATATCCCTGTCACTTTTTCCATTTCTTGATATCTACACTGACTATCTGCTCATGGTCAAATATAGTTTCTAGAACTCCAAATCTAATTTAATATTTCATTTATTAACCTCTTGATGTTCATCTTCAAAAACCTTTATTCAGTCAAACATAGATGCTTTATCAACGTTTTAGCTTTCTGTAAAAGAAAAGTATCGAGATGGTTATTTGTCTGTCTGTCCGCACTTTTCTGTCCGCCCTCAGATCTTAAAAGCCATTGAGGTTAGAGGGCTTTAAATTGGCATGTTGATCATCTACCCTCCAAACATTAAACATACCAAATTGCAGCCCTCTACCCTCAGTAGTTTTTATTTTAAGGTTAAATTTAGCCGTGATCGTGCATCTGGCACCGTTATGGGTGCCAACAACACAGGCCACTACCGGGCCATGGCTGAGTTTCATACAGCATTACTATACGCTATACAGAAAACTTGATTGCGCCGAAGAAACTGCGGCGCATTTTTTACTTGCTTATTTGGTATTTTTAAAATCCGCTTCGGTTTGGAAATAAGCTGGAGATCACTGGCGATACCTGGTTTTCTCTTGCTCCCAAAATTCCTGAGTATTCTGTTTCTATTTGGTTTCTATAACTACCATTTGAAGATGTCCAAGTGTACTTACTGATGTCCTTTTGCTGGAAAAGAGCATCTTCATTGACTAAATTACCTAAAGAACAGACACTATAAGATGGCACCTTCCTGTCCATACTTTCTTAATTACCATCTCGACATGTTGCTAATGACAGTGAAGGCTTTCCAGATATCACATTACATGTGGATAGTTAAAACACATTAGCAAAGATGAACAAATGAATAACTTACACAACAAATGTAGCATATTCAGGGAGCATCGAGCAAATATTTAGATGGCATAAAAATAATCTTTCATGTACATGTATACTTTTGCATGTGCTGGTGACTATATTTTTTCTCAGAATGAAAACCTATTCATGCAGCAAAAAAAAAAAAAAAAAAAAAAAAAAAAAAAAAAAAAAAAAAAAAATTTCAATTCAACCTTGATATTCACGGAACATATTGTTGTCAAAGTGATTATGTTACAGACCGGATGACCCGAAATTTTAAAGGACTATATAAGGCAACTTCAAATATTGACCGGTGTCAGCAGACATCCCGGGTATCTTGGGGCTTGCAGATTATTTCCAAAATTTGGAAATTATCTGAGTTTTGTGTTGGGGAATAAAAAGACTAAACGTTTTAAGTAACCAGGTGTTACTATAATTACGGTCATCGTCTAAATTAAATGTCCAAACTGACTCCACATGGTGCTATGAACGAACATAACCGCCCTATGTACCTTACCATTTTCGTATTTCAATAATTTAGGAAGGGGAGTGCACGGTGGTGGGAAGGGGGATGGGAGGGGGTATGGGGAAGGGGGAAGGGAAGGGGGAGGGATGGGGAGGGGGATGGGGAGGAGAATCATTATGCATTAATGTTACGTGTCATTCAGTACACCTCTGTGGTGGGCGATAACCGAAGAACAGTGTAAATGACTTCCAATGAATTATGTTATTTGCATTCGTTGTAGACATAATTTCATATTAGATTAATATAAATTAAGATTCGGCAGACAACTGAAGATTATATAATGAAATTTAATAGACATTAACGGATGAAGGGTGAAAATAGCCACACGAGAGGGGAATGTAAGTACACCCTATGACAATATCCGTTTTACTGGTGGATGAACATAGCAAATGATATAAAATGCTACAGAAAAAAGGGTGCTAGAGATAGCAACCGCCTCGATAGCAAAGCAATCCAACACCCCTCCCCCCAGGCCCCAGGCCCCCCGGGGGAAAACGGTCACTTATACAGAATCGTATCTTCTCCAGCATGTAATCACTTGTTGCAAGAAACGAAGACAACCTTTGACCAAATTTACATAAGTATTATGATCACTTCGGGTAATCATGCTCAGCTACTGCCCGGCAACTAGACAAACCGACAAATAGACAAAACTGAAATAAAGACAAACAACAAACGAACAGAGCTACCAGCTAAAAACATAGTCCAACTTCGTTGTCGAAGGGGACAGCTAAAAAGCACTTATTTCCGCCAAGGACAGACATGAAAACACAAAGCCCCTTGGGGACGTATAAATGACCCGTCGAAACCTGACCGAAAGGGCGTCATCCGGAGACTTCCAAGGAAGAAGTTGACAGAAGCGCCTGGAGTCATTTTGGGATCACGTGATTCATTGCATCTGATCCAAAAGGAGGCAAAACTGAGGGTACAGTTCTAGGGCTGAGAACTAGAAGGGCCAATGTCATAAAACCATGTTTTCAGAAAAACGTATTTAAAATATTGCTTCCTTTATTAAAATTCAGGTAAGTACAGCAAACGAAAGCTTTTTTTTGAGGTGATTGCTTAACTTATAACATTGGCCATTATAGCACTGAAACAGAGGTAAATTTCTAGTTTAGTGACGGTCTTAACCACAATCGGCCATTTTTTTACATTGGCCCTTTTAGTTCTCAGCCCTAGGGTTGTAACCCGAATTACTGGTGGTCTTCGAATCAATGGCAGGTTCCAGGAAGCTTTGTGACTCCTTTCTTCTTACCTCAAGACCGGATTACGCCCACATGCTTACTTATTTCTAGAGCACTTTGATCTTTGATGGAAAGACGAATCCGCATTTTGTGCATTATAGCCGTCCATAATTATAGATACTAACCGTCCTATTAAATACATGTCGAACTTTTATGCTTTTTAGTTTTCTGGAAAAGAAAGCTTTTAAGATGGCCCTTTCTGTCTGCCCTCAGATCTAACAAGGTGTGATCCGACCTCCAGCTTACTCGGGACACGCGCAAGATTTTCCCCTCGCGCGAAAGTTGTAAACATTATATTCCTAACTTTTAATGTAAATTACAACGTGCTCAAATCTGTCAAATAGAGCTGTGTTTCACCAACGAAAATTTAAATAAATATGCTGTAATTTATTATAAATAATTTTTCTGTACTGTTTAACATGCATTTGTTTATTTTTTACATTTTCATTCTAATAAATAAAATAACCAATCCTAAAATTCCTGTATCTTTAAGTCGACGCGAAAGACCTTTTTTTCAGGTCTTTTTAGGTTCTTCCACATACCTTTCACATCAACTCCCTCAACAACAACAACAACAACAAAGAAGCTTGTAGGTTTACTCCCCGAGTAAGCGAAAACCACTGAGGCTAGAGGGCTGCGAATTGGTATGTTGAGCATACACCCTCCAATCATCAAACATAACAAATTGCAGCCCTCTAGCCTCAGTAATTTCTATAAAATTTATTATTAAAGTCAGCTATGATCGTGCGTCTGGTAACGGTAATTGACCAACAACAAAGTAGTTTTTAGGCTTACTCCTCGAGTAAACGAAAACTACTGAGGCTAGAGGGCTGCGAATTGGTATGTTGAGCATACACCCTCCAATCATCAAACATAACAAATTGCAGCCCTCTAGCCTCAATAATTTGTTAGTTTAATATTAAAGTCAGTCATGATCGTGCGTCTGGTAACGCTGTAGAGCAGGCAACCAAAGGGCCGTAACTGAAAGTCTCACGGGGCGCGGCTGATACAGCATTATACGCTGTAAAGAAAACTGCATTGCGCCGAAGAAATCTTTTATATGTTTTATTAGCTCCCCAAATCCATTTTAGTCAAATTGCCAGCCCCAACCCTGTGCATATATATATTAATATCTAAAAGAACAAAAAACATGCACTGCTACCACGTGGAAATATAACAAAGAAACTCCCCCATAATATTCAGAGTTAAAATCCTCCCGAACCCAACCGGAGGCTTTTGCTGATGAAAAGAAACGACAGAAATAGAATTCTTGTTTGCAAGTGTGATCTGTGACTGTCGGTTGCTCGAAAAAATAAAAGGCGTTCAAAGAAGACGCCATTCTTTTTTTACCGAAGGAAATGCTCTACTTAACTTTTTCTTTTGCCATATGGGAAGGACGAGTCTCCCTTGAACAGTTTTTTTTTATTCATAAAAAAATAAAGGTATAAGAAGACCCGGTGCTTAATTTTGTGGGAAAGGTTTTGTTTTCGTGGTATTTAAATAATCTCTCTCTCTCTCTCTCTCTCTCTCTCTCTCTCTCTCTCTCTCTATAATGATGTAAAACAGTGGTGTGTATATTTCATTTGAAATGTTTCTCCTTTCTTTGCTATTCCAAGCACAAAAGAACGATAAAGATGTGACTTTTCATAAGCGTACTGCACAAATTTCATGATCAACGGAATCCTCGTACGTAATAGAATAATTCGCGGACATTCTACCGTCCACGGAAATTTCGATTTTATATTTAGAGAGTAAAAAAATAATTTAGTGTATAGGAAATGACTAAGCTTGGATTTAAGAAATAGATGAGAGAGCTATCGTCCATCTACAGAGCTTTTCGTTCATGGCAAAATTTCCACTTGTCTCCTGTCTCCCTCTCTCTCGCTTTCTTTTTCTCTCTAGCTCACCTTCCAGGCTGGGTTCCTTTCGGCGTTGAAGGAGGGGGAGGAGGGGAGAAGGGAAAGGGGTGTGAGGGGTCAAGGGACCCAAGGGGTTTTTGGAGATGAAGGGAAGGGGAAGAGCAGGGGAGGGGAGGGGAGGGAGGGGAAGGGAGAGGAGGGTTAGACGCGAGCAGATCTAATTAAAAGTTGGAGCGGGGAATCGGTGGTTTCAATCAGATCCGACCAGGACCTCAGGTTGTTTCATTAACTTTACCTCAGCAAGAGTTAGCAGAACGGAGAGCCAAAAGTTTTTGCCCTCTCTCTCTCTCTCTCTCTCTCTCTCTCTCTCTCTCTCTCTCATATTGTCAAAGTTTCTAACGCGGAAGCTTAGATTGGTCGGAGGGCTGTATTTTGTGAAAAAGTGGGGGCGAGTTGGATGAGGTTTTCGGCAGCAGATTTTTTTGGAGCTTTATGTCGGTTTTCCCGTCAAAAATCAGTTTCAGTTAAGATGTTCGCGCAAGTTTCTTTTGTGACTTTCCCTGAACAAAGGGGAACGCTGTGGGAGAGGGGCTGGGAGGAGGGTGATAGGAGGGATATTCGAATGTCTTCAAATTCCAAGAAAAGGAAGAATGATGAAAATCGTAATCAAAACTAAATTAATGCCACTGGAACCCCTCCATCTTCCCTTTCCAAATCAGTCTTGTCAGTCTATGAATAGCGTCTATATCAAGATGTTAAGTCTCCGTGACAGAGCAAAATAGAAATTTTGCACCTGCTTTTAATCCTTTTATTTTAGTGTATGATAACAATCTTTTCATAAGAATATTATGAACTACTCCTAAAAGTGAGCAGACTCAAAATAAAGTTTAAAAAAACAAATAAACCTGAAACTGAAGTCACACATTCTATTTTCCCTTTCCTTACGTTTCTTT
>NC_087216.1:39558326-39563326 GCF_015104395.2 Macrobrachium nipponense
GAGAGAGAGAGAGAGAGAGAGAGAGAGAGAGAACTATCAAAGAATATGGAAATCATATCACTGTTTTAGATGTACTCATTTTCAGAGATGATGATGGGTTTCATACCAGTATTATCAGTAAAAATACTTTACTGGTATAGGGATTAATTTTCATAGTTCTATTACTTTTAATCTTAAATCAAATTCTATATCCACTCTTCTCCACAGGGCTTTCTCCTAGACATCCTTTAAGAACGCCTCCCGCTAAGAAATTCATCTCCTCGTACAGGTTTTTTTTTTTTAATAGTTTTCAAGCAAAGTCGTTTTACAGGTCACTCAAGAAATTTCTGCACTACAAATGACATATCCCTCCATTAGTGTAAAACGTCCCTAAACTGATTTTTATGGTAAGTTTCTTTTATAATTTATAATAAAATTCGAAGCAAGTTACCTGCTGAATCGAGAATTGCCAGCAATCAATTTTGTCCAAGAAAACCCTCTAACGACGGGATGATTTTTCAGGTATAAGGATATACTGGCTCCACTTTGTCTCCCAACATTGCATGCAAGTGTGAACGGGGAATTTACGTTGGATGCATCAAGCGGTTGCTACAAGTCCGAATCCACTGCCATCAAGAATCATTTTCAGAACTGGCTGCAAATTGTCCAGACCCGAAGCTTCCACCATACGCAGTCACACATTACATTGCAAGACGAGCATTAATTATCAAGACTTGAAAATCACGGCATTAACGCAAGAGGAAGAAGAGTCCATTCTGATGAAAACGACCATCCCTCTTTAAACACCCAGGTAACCTTCAAGCAACACTACTTATCGCATAATCTTTAGTTTCTTTATACTTTGGTCCGCACTCCAACTTTTACTTACCCTCTTTGTTTCTTAGATGCGTACATTTCTTTTTAGCCAGTTTAGGCAGGTCAAGCAAGCGTCTTTTTAGTGATATTTTTTTTTTTACATTTGTTGTAGGTTTTTAAGTTTCGTACATTTCAGATTTGATAACGTATTGTGACATTACGAAACGCCGTCGGCACGAATAAACTAGGATTTGGTGTACGTATGATGCCTATTCCTGGACGTCCCCTTGACTACTATGAAGCCTACAGCTATAGGACCTGTTTATATATATTATATATATATATATATATATATATATATATATATATATATATATATGTATATATATTAGAGGTGTATTGGATATCCGCATCCGCATCCTCATCCGCAGATTATCCGCATTTTTTAGAAACTCCGCATCCGCATTCACATCCGTATTGACAAGGTTTTTTCAACATCTGCATCCACATCCATATCCTCATTGGCAGCACATGCAACATCCGCATCCGCATCCGCAGTTGGAGAATGCGGATTTGCGGATGTCACCCCCTACTCAGTGTTCAATAGCCCATAATCCATATACTCATACATTGTAGGTAACTTTAGAGGTCGTTTTTCTAAATTTGGCTTTTTCATTTACTTATTCAGAATACATGATGCACATTACAAGATATAATTAACTCAGTTACAGTATACCTGTTTTATAGCATTTTGTTTTAGCAATTTCATCATGTCACTCATAGCAGTTGTTGATCATAAAGGTATTGTGTTTATTTGGAAATCTCTCTCTCTCTCTCTCTCTCTCTCTCTCTCTTCTCTCTCGTACTCTCTCTCTCTCTCTCTCTCTCTCTCTCTCTGAAAGCAAAGATTGGCTTTGAGTTTTGTCACTCTTATGCAGTGAGTATGAAATAACCTTTTGCCAAAACAACGACAAACGTTTGTATACTGCTTGTACTTTTTATGTACTGTTTGTACTTTTTACGTTCATATGGAAGCATCCTGGTAACACATAATTTTGAATTATGTGGCTGAAAGTTGTCTATCACAAGCAAATATATCGAAATTACTTGGACCTACATAAAATCCGCATCCGCATCCGCGAGGGTATGGCCATCAAATATCCGCATTTGCATCCGCATCCGCATTTTTCATTTTTGATATATGTGTCGGCATCCGCATCCACAAATTTTAAAAAGTTGATATCCGCATCCGCATCCGCATCCGCAAATCAAATTTTCAGACATCCGATACACCTCTAATATATATATGTATGTATATATATATATATATATATATATATATATATATATATATATATATACATATATATATATATACATATACATAATACATACATATGCATACATCCATGAGCATACATAAAAGTCCAAACACAATCTGGGTAACATTCTGAAACTAACCTTTACAAAAACTCACAAACAACCTATTCAGTAAATTGTTCCTTGTTCAAAATGAAAGAGTAAAGTGCAAATCCTCTCATTAAACATTTAGTTAAAACAGATTTTTTAACTGGAAGGCAAATAAAGTGCTGGATAATTCACTGTACTTTCGAAAAAGGAAGGTTAATCAAACTTCACTCACCATGGAGGAAGTCAATGCTAAAATGATTTCTTCGGAACCAAATATTTGAATAAAACAATACTTTGACATACAAGCGGCACCAATGTGCTGGATTTTATAGAAATGAACTTGATCTTCTCAAGATACAGACGTTAAGAGAAAATGTCAGTGTTAAGCTAAAGGTGACGTAAGATAATGAACGTAAGACAAAAATGCGCACAATTTCTCTAGCTCCCCGGAGTTGTGCTTAATTAAGAAGCCTTAAAAAATCGTTTAATGAAAAGTGCGAGTTTTCTTTGTTTCCCAAGGGTTATGTACACTACTATAATATTTACTGGCATCCTATTAGGTAGTTGCCAATTCATTTAATCCTTTTGTGCGTTTAATGTTACTCCTGCCTCCTCCTCCTCCTCCTCCTCCTCCTCCTCCTCCTCCTTCCTCCTCCTCCTCATTCCGTTAACTTTTCATACTCAAGCTTTCTATCCGGTAGGAAGTTATTAGTCATTACAATAAATGCACCGAATGCATGATGGTAATAACATTAAATTCCAAGACATGTCAATAAAATCATTATTAGTCTACAATAAAACGCAAGTTGCTCTCTCTCTCTCCTCTCTCTCTCTCTCTGCTTATGGGCACTGTAATCTACATAAGCTTACTATTTGAGTTAAATGACCTTTATTGTACGCACAACGCTTATTATAAATAATGTTATTAAGGCCTAACAATGCCCTAGATCATTAAAAAAGTAGCAATAAAAGCAAATCACTGCCAAGTCGAAATTCACCAACATGACAGGCAGACCTGCCCCACTGCTTAGCTTGTTTTAAAAATAACTGCTCACGGAAAAAAAGTATCAAACTTCAGAAACACTTTGTTACGCTTTAAAAGAGCAAATAAGAGATCCATCACAAGCCAAAAGAAGAAGAGAGGAAGGAGGATCCACTACATCACAGTGTTGCACCTGAATTCATTGTGTGTGTGTGTGTGTGGGGGGGGGGGTGGGGGGTTGGAGCGTTGCAAACAGGAAAGACTCTTGTGTCATAAAAATCTAGGAACTTCATCTCAGTGCAGCAACAACAACAAAACATCCCAGTGCCAAAATACTGGAGGAGGACAAGAACGGCCGACCGGCCACAGAGCGCCGGTGGAAGGGGCAAACTCCCGCGCAAACACGTTGAGACGGAGTCAAACACGACCGAAAGCACCGAAGCCTAACCGAATCCCTAGGCCTCGCAGGCTTCGAGTGCCCGAAGCTTCCGAACACAACTCAAGCTTTACCGCTGATCGCTGGCAAAATAGGCGAATCGGGGAATACTGCGACATTGCCATTCTATTGCGATTCTACTAAATACTTTGTAAACCTGGTTCACATCCAGCACTGCCTCTCCGGTGCTACGGTTCATAAGCGGAAGTGTGAAACGGATTGACGAGGGAATTCAGTGGCCTTAAGAGCAGGGACATCTCATTTTATGTTACATCTCGGGTAATTAGGTCGTGAATAGGTCACACGAGATGGTCACCCGGAATAGTAACAGTTAAGAGAAACTAAGATTCAACTATGCGTCCTAATTGGCTTGACGTTGTGATAGAATCCTGAGTAGGTGACTGACCCCTAATTCCTAAGATAAAAGAGAGAATACCTTTTCAGGAGAAGTGTTATCGATCGCGAAGTAATGGCATAACCCCAAGATGCCGTTCAGGCATCATCTGATAAATCTAGGAATAAATAATCCGGCAACATCTACTAAGCCTAGGAATAAATAATCAGGAAGTGTGTACGTCGGAGCAGTTGCAAACCAACCATTTCTAGAAAAAACCAAAAAACTTCCATTATGCCTTAAGACTTTTTAATGGAATTTGAAAATGTCATTTCAGCAGATTTTCATATGCAGCAAATATGCTATTGACCCGGACTCCCATATCATCAAGCATACTACATACTCCTGAGAATAATCCTATTATATATCAGAAAGAATAGTTTTACATTTTGCCAAGTATATTTATAAATATTAGAGATGTTCTTGTTTGCAGAGGTCAAAGGTGTTACAATTTCCAAGGAAACTGTCGTATGTTATCAAAATCTGTTATATTACCGACCAGATTCTTGCACATCTGTTACATAATATATAAATGAATGAGAAAAAAAATATATATCTATATAGTAGCTTAGTGTGTAACATGCAGCCTACGGAATGTACGCCATCGTCCAACCAAGCGTCATGATGGTATTACGTTAGTCCCAATTTATTTGTGACTACGTAACGCCCCTCGAGACAGGATTGGCCTTCAGCATCCTCCTTTGAACAAAATCATTATATGACGGTATGGATACGCTAACTTGTCTTAAGGTGCATCCGCACTCGCACTAAAGTTAAAACTTAGTATATCTTAGTCTAACCAGACTACAGAGCTGATTAACAGCTCTCCTAGGGCTGGCCCGAAGGATTAGATATTTCTACATGGCTAGGAACCAACTGGTTACCTAGCAACGGGACCTACAGCTTATTGTGGGATCCGAACCACTTTATATCGAGAAATTAATTTCTAATCACCAGAGACAAATTCCTCGGATTCCACGTTG
>NC_087216.1:39568326-39570826 GCF_015104395.2 Macrobrachium nipponense
TTCAGTGAATTGTTGGCCGAGTCGGTAATGTCACTGAAGTCCAGATTTCTCCTCTATCCGCTTGTTCGAATCCACGTGAGGACGAAATTATCAACAACTAAGAAATTCCCCTTCGGTTTACATATATGAAAATATATTAATTCCGAGGTAGAACAACTGGATATGAAAGGACATTTGTAGCTTGATGCTTGTATATGAATCACGGTGGTGTGATACAAATTCATCATAATATATATATATATATATATATATATATATATATATATATATATATTTATATACATATGAATTTTATCACAACACCGTGATTCACATACAAGCATTAAGCTACAAAAGTCCTTTAATATCTAATTCGCTCTAAATAAAATTCAATATGTTTTCATATATGTTAACCGAATGGGAATTTTTTAATTGATAAAAAATTCGTTGGCTCATGGGCTCAAACCAAGAAACCAAGGATTCAGGATGTACAGTGACACGCTTTACCCACAAGGCCATATGTAAATATTATACATTATATATATACACCATACACCCATACACACACACAGTCTGTATCTTTAGGTTCATGAGTATTGCCGCAA
This sequence comes from Macrobrachium nipponense, assembly GCF_015104395.2. NCBI lineage: Eukaryota > Metazoa > Arthropoda > Malacostraca > Decapoda > Palaemonidae > Macrobrachium > Macrobrachium nipponense. Next base: position 39,568,911 of record NC_087216.1, read on the forward strand.
TGCTAAGATATCTCAGGTTTTACTATTTCAATCTCAATGAAATTTCTAAAGCAGGTTCAGCAAAAAATAATTGAAAAAGTACATGAATTCCTCAAGTCGACACGTTTATTCTGTGCTGTTTCATCGACAACAGTACTGCAATTAGAAACACTACAAAAAAAGTAGTTATCGTGATTAATTGGCAAATTCAAAATCAATCACACACTAACAAAGCAGAGCAGTCTTCAACTGAAGCAGGAAATAGAAATTCCACAATAATACAAAGCTTTCAGCTCTCGAGAGCTTCTTCATTTCCATCCTCAGACTTGTCTTGGCAAGACACTGAAAGCACATACTTGATTTCTCCATTGTTATTACTAACAGGATTGAACCCATACCGTCAAATATGACTAAAATCCAAATTGACTGTAATGTCAAAAGAGCCGACCCTAAGGACGTTACGTACAATGTGTTACTTCAAAACAGTGATCTTCAATATAGGGTCCAACGGTGAAAGGTTTATCCCGGACGCATATATTTCCAAATTGTACCCGAGGTCAGGCACCTTCCCTGAAAAAAAAACAAGGGACCCTACATCTTAAAAACTAACCACAGAATCTTCTTGAAAACAATCTCATTATGTTTCCCATACCCAAATTAAAATATGACCAATTCTTAGAACTTACCTAACATAATCTAACATCACCCAGAGGTATGGAGAGAGAGAGAAAAAAAAACCGGGGCTGGTGCAATACTAGTATACATCTCGGGAATTTGCGTCCCACGGCCAGTCTTAACGTTGAGTTAATTACTCGTATACTATCACTGGAACACACAAACAACAAACATACTGATACAAAAAGCACTGAACTGCTATTGTTTTTCAATTACAAATAAGATTACAAATGTTTTAAAATATATTTTTGTCAAGATATTTCAGCAAAATAAACAATGAAACTAAGACGTGCGTCTTGTCCTGTTCTTAAGAAGAGGAGAGTTGATAATTTTTTTTTACTGTAGTGTTGCTCACTTCCTCCAATTTGCAGTAAGCATAGAAAAGTAATGCCAATGAGTAATGTCAGTATCACTTGCACCAAGCAAAATGTCTGACGTATCAGACGGATTAAGAGAGAGAGAGAGAGAGAGAGAGAGAGAGAGAGAGAGAGAGAGAGAGAGAGAGAGCTAATTGCCAGATGACCAATATCTGTAACAATTGTACATATATATATATATATATATATATATATATATATATATATATATATATATATGTGTGTGTGTGTGTGTGTGTGTGTGTATGTATGTATGTATGTATGTATATATATAGTATATATATATATATATATATATATATATATATGTATATATATGTGTAATGTATACTATATATATGGATAGACAGATATAATAAATAACTTTGAAAGAGTAAAAATATAAAAAAAACTAATTCTGGAACTAAATTGAAAGAAGAGAGAGAGAGGACGAGAGAGGAAGAAATTGAAGAAGAAGAGACGAGAGAAGAGAGAAGAGACGAGGAGAGAAAGAAGGAGAGAGAGAAATGCCAAAATGTCAGGATGACTAATATCTGTAACAATTGTACATATTATATATATATATATATATATATATATATATATATATATATATATATATGTATATATACATATATATAAATATATATACACACAAATATATGGATAGACATATAATAATGGATAGACAGATATAATAAATAACTTTGGAAAGAGTAAAAATATCAAAAAAACTAATATCTGGAACTAAATTGAGAAAGAGAGAGAGAGAAAGAGGGAGAGAGAGAGAGATCCATTAAGACCCAAGCTAGCCATTTGCAACCCTAAACCTTGGAACAATTCTCTTATAAACTAGAAATAGTGCACACCACTCCCCTACTAGAAAAAAAAGAAATAACTAATTGG
>NC_087216.1:39575826-39600826 GCF_015104395.2 Macrobrachium nipponense
TGTGTGTGTGGTTATATATATAATAGATATATATATATATATATATATCTATAATATATAATATAATATATAGATATATGTATATATATATAATAATGAGGGAGAGAGACAGATGTATGTGTTTTTGTACTATTAGACATTATGGCTAATACAAATACACACTTTTGAGCACACACACACACTATATATATATATATATATATATATAATATATATATATATATATATATATATATATATATAAAGATAAATGCCACGAAGGAAAAATAAAAAACGAAGGAGTCTGCGAGATCTTTCGGCTTAAAAGCCCTTTACTGAAGCAGTAACTCGTGGCATTTATCTTTTTATTTATGGATTATCACGTTCCTAACTTTCGTGATTCTGTTATATATATATATATATATATATATATATATATATATATATATATATATATATATAGTATATATAAGATGAGGGAGAGAGAGAGAGACGTATGTGTTTTGTACTATTAGATATTATGGCTAATACAAATACACTTTTGAGCACACACACACACACATTACATACATACATATATATATATATATATATATATATATATATATATATATATATATATATATATATATATATATATTATAAATATATATCAACCTTCATTATCGTGACTGAGTATCACCTATGACCATCAGTTCTCTAATAATTAATTTTTCTCTCTTTATCCCTAATAGTAGAGAATTCATTTTTCCTTCGTCAGACTTCCTTTTCTCTCGTCTGCAGAGTTCACAGCCCTTGAGAAGTGAAAGTCCAAAGCGCTGACATGTGTCAGCCCTCGGGAAAAAAAAAAAACTCCGACGCCGCCCTGAATGTAGGCAGGGTAATGTGACTGTCAGGCAGACAGACGGACAGCAGAACAACCCACAACACGACTTTCATAGTCATCGTCGTCTCAAATCTGGGTTAACAGCCAAATCAAGAGAGACCAGATGACCTCAGCCAGTCATCATTCGACGGCCTCAAGCACCCCTTTCGATCCAAGTACGGCTCGAACAATGATCTGAAAGTGTAACACTGATTTTTTCTATGTAAATTCGCCCTCTCTCTCTCTCTCTCTCTCTCTCTCTCTCTCTCTCTCTCTCTCTCTCTCTCTCTCATATCCACTTTCTAGAGCGAACTCATTCTTCTAATAAGGACGTCACAGTTCCCATCTCGGTAAGGTGTTGTCTTCCGTCAAATAATAACAATTGCAACGGATGGAAACCTTCATACTGATCACTTTGGAAAAGCTGAATGGTATTAGACATAAAATATTGTGGTTGCAACACATATGGGTTACATTATAATGCTCAGAGTTTTACGTAATGTACGTGAACATTTAATTCATAGCATCTATCAATTTATCCATACATAATAATGATATATATTTTCATACATATAAATTTTATCTCTCTCTCTCTCTCTATCTCTCGCTCTCTCTCTCTCTCTCTCTCTCTCTCTCTCTCTCTCTCTATCTCTCGCTCTCTCTCTCTCTGTGTGTATATATATATATATCTATATATATATATAATAATATATATACTATATACTATATATGTAATATATAATAGTATATATATATATATATATATCCCTATATATATATATATATTTATATATATATATATATATATATATATATATATATATATATATATAATGGAACATGTGAATGACAGCAATCGTGATAATGATAATTAAGAATAAACTCCTAATCTCAGTATCTGCTTATTTTTTTCAAAATGTTATATAGAAAGCGACTAGGTAGGAAGGAAGCATAAAAGGGCATTACAGATACAAATAGAACTTTATAACACTAAATATACGGTTTGATATTATTGTTCGGATCTTTCCTAGATAGCGATCCACAAGAAAGTTCGGCGGTCGTTACCTACGACTAATATTTCTAGTGAGTCATTATTTTTACGATTTTGACAGTCATTTGTTTGTGTTTAAACGGTCGTCCCCGAAGGACTTCCACTAAACACGCCTTTGCAAAGGTGGTATATACATCCCGGGTTCAAACCCGTGGGGGTCACTACCAAGGAAATATCCGATTTTTGATACCAATTATGGCTAATCAAAAACCCTAAATTTCGTTGAAATAATAGATGGATCTTTCATCGCCATTTCGACAGCTGATTCGTGATATTCAAATTACAGCTGTTTAAAAAAAAAATCTTATTGTATTAATTTGAATTTGATATATGAACGTAAATATATGACCATCATCATTAACAACTAAAGCACTGTCAAGATGTTATGCTTGCATTCTGTAAGTGCGTATGGCTCTGTTCTTAAATCGCATTTACTGTTATAAAGTTTATTGCTAGGTTAACAACTTAACGGTATTACAGCATTCATAATAACCACAAATATCTATTTTATTTTTTCAAATTCCGAAGACATTCCCGGCCATTTCATAAAGGACTTCAAATCATGATACATATTTTCCCGCACTAATCTTTCAGCACATACAAAAAAAAAATTAAACAAAAAAAAAGCATAAAAGAATAGTCCTAATTCCTAATTGGCCGAGTAACATGATCACATGCCAAGAGGCTCCTCCCCCTTGGTTTTGTCCAGCCAATGAGCGCCTTGCGTTCCCTCGATTGGCTGGTGAGTTGGTAACCCAACACCTGACCCAGTGTCAGCTTACACTAACCGTGCAACGTTGGCGATGACTCAGCGAAAAACTGGACGGGGAAAGGAATTCTGTTGTATTCACAGCGGTATTTTACGTTATTATCTTTTCCTAATCAAAAGAGCATAGAGTATCTGGCGGTGTCAGTCAAACAGACCACTACAGAATCATCTGATAAGCTATTAACAAGAATTCCTTCTATTTCCCCCACCGCCAAACACACACACATGTACATACATACATACGTAAATACATATATATGTGGAAGACAGCAATTCTGGCAGCCACTCTGCTATACAGTGTATGAAGAGACATTAAATAAAACATAGTTTCTTTGTTGGAACAGAAAAGCCATGGAATTTTAGACAACAGCTCTGAGATAGCAGCTACGTTACTGACTCAGAGCCATTGTATTAATATTCAATGTTTGCAACAGCCGAGGATATCTGCTGACAAGCACGAAAAACAATAAAAGTTCCTATTTGCTAACATTATGAAATAGCCAAGGCTTTAACTGCTTTAATGTCGTTACTAGTATTTCACAACAAAAGTTCAGTTTACTGCTACTCGTAATAGTAGGGTACAATAGGCAGTCTGAAAAAAAAATAAAAATGAACTTGACAAAGTCAAAAATTTTCCCTATAAAAAAACCTTGCTGCCATAGAAAAAAAAGGTTATACTGTTAATCTTATAACGATAAAGTGAAGACTGCAAAAAAATGATGTATATAAGTTACAAAAATTCACCGACAAATTAACAAATTAAGACAAAATGAATAAAAAAACATAAATCGAGTGCCAGTCACAGTCAGAGTCCGGCGCTGCAAAACTTTCAGGTGAAATCGCATTGGCCTTCGACAGTAACTTTAGAAGGAGAAGCAAAGCGAGTCACTTAATTAATTAACATGATGACCAAAGGTTGACTATTCAGGTCACTGCAAGGTAAGAACGAATGTAAAAAGGACATTGATTGTGTCACATCAAGAACAACAGATGAGAAGAGCATAGCAATGACGGCAATCCCATACACGATTTAAGCAACGGTAAAAAAAAAGAAAAAAGGAAAACTTATTAAAATAATTATTGCAATATAGAAACCACGATTTTAAATCAAGTATTTAAAAAAAATTATATGTAGCTATAAAGAATAAAGAAAAATGAGAAAAAACGATTCGTAAAAATAACTATAATTGCACAGAATCAATCTCCTAAAATCAGACATCAGGGTGGAACTGGATTTGCCTTGAAAGTCAGGTTTTCCTTCCCGCCTCTCGCCGACGTCATGACTGACGTCATCACGATTTCCTCAGCTATGCGAAAGGAAGGTAAAATATTCGTATTTATATATATATATATATATATATAGATATATATATATATATATATATATATTTATATATATATATATATATATATATAATATATATATATATATATATCTATGTATAAAGCTGGCGATCGCACTATGTATGTATGTATAATCGCTATAGGCGGCGAAACTACTGGAACGAATTGAACCAAAGTCTGGACCATATGCATAGAAATGATTGAGGATGGTTTTTAGCCGGGTGTTGTTTTGATCCGGAGATCCGCCCATGCTAACTTCTTTATTATTATTCATAGAGAAAAGAGAAAGCATTATCCTGCTAACATTTTTTTATTTTTTAACGAGGATTGCAAATATGCTCTTATTTTTCTTCTACGATGAAAAATAATAATTATATTACGTTTCAAACAATGCCGGTCTACAGTTGCCCACCCCCGTCGGGTAGTGTATATATATATTATATATATATATATATATATATATATATATATATATATATAATCATAATCATTATTGCTCTCATTATGTTTACTATATCTTCATCTTCTTAACATTTTGTTTTATGACCGATGAAGTCATCATCATAATGAAAATGACCTCTATGATTGTTTTTCTTGTTAATATCAGAATTTAAAACAATAACCGAGCAATTACAGAATTTTCTTTCTCATTATACTGAACATTATACTAATGATCACTACTGATATCTCATCATCAGCAACAGCAGCAGCATTATCATCATACTGCAGCATTTTTCAATTGTGGCCTAATACAAAATAATTCTATGGCCTCAGATATTCAAATTTCACTAGCGATACATAATTTCTATTGCTATATTGTTGCAATACTGCTGAAGAGATCATTGGTGCAACTGATGCTATGGTCAATTTAACTTACTGGTCCTGGTGTTGCCACTGACATCAATACTATCATTGGTGTTTCATCAGTATAGCAGTTGTTTGTTTGTTTGTATGGTGTTTTTATGTTGCATGAAGCCAGTGGTTATTCAGCGACGGGACCAGCGGCTTACGTGACTTCCGAACCACGTCAAGAGTGAACTTCTATCACCAGAAATACACATCTCTCACACCTCAATGGAATGCCCAAGAATCGAACTCGCAGCCACCGAGGAGGCAGGCCAGGACCATACCGATCACGCCACTGAGGACAAGAGTGAGGAACAAATATTCAGAATTATAACATTAGTGTCCTACAGTCTAGTACTCTAGTTGGACTCGTTCGGATCCCAAGTATGTTCAGATCCATGCAGTATCTTTGTGAAGCTGCATTTTCCACGCTCGTTACTTTCAATACTAAATACAGAAACAGGCTGAATGTTGAAGGGAACTTACGCATTGCACTTATATTCAGCCATGCATTCAAGATCTAGTAGCCAATAAGCAGTGTCAAGTATCTAATTCATTCCCAAAAGATATATAAACACCCCTGCTCTCTTCTCTTTATTTTCGTTTAAATCTGAGAGGGAATTTTACTCACAGATGCAATGGGAGGGGGGCGTGGAGGGAAGGACCACCACTTACAGGGGGTGTGATAATAAAAAGGCTGAGAACCACTGCTCTAGTTGGGGCAGATATCACTGGAGCTGTTCATGTCTGGAACCACGAAGGTGAGAGAATCAATGTAGTTCTGCCAGGCCTTTCGACGTCTTTTCCTTTACTTAGCATATGGAAGAAATACAAAAATAAGTTTACAAAGAGAGCTTGTGTATATGACAGATGAAGATACAAAGTAAAAAAATATGTAAATGAACAAAAATAAATTATAAAAAATATAAAATAGTCCTAAGAAATTAAAATTATTATATACAAAATTCCATGTTTGGACTGCCCCCTCATTTCACATCAACCAATCTAGCAAGGATTTAGAAGTACGAATTAAACGGCATAAGTATTCTGTCAAAACGGGGCAAACACCCAATGCTATATTCATTCAAGTGAAAACTCTCCCAGGACAAACTGGACTGAAAGTTCAATGATTGCCAGATCGCAAGATTTCTCTTCACGAAATCTTTAAGAATCTGTTATTATGCAGCTTATATCCAGTTGCAATTTTAACCTTAGCCTTGGTATGTATTATGTGGACTCCCATATTGGTAAAATGTTCAAGAATGACCTAAAAGATAAAATCACTGACTAAATTACAAATTAGTCGCCTTGTATATATTTTCTATGTATTCATATCGTTAATAATCTTTTTGTAAAAATGTTCACTTTGCAAAAATTTATATTGTCTAAAAAGATGAGATTTATTGAGTCGAACTTTTCTAACATTTTCTTTCAATTGTATTGTCCCTGCTTCTTAGCTGTTGGGGTTTAATCAAGCCAAATCCTTGATTAATGTAAAAAAAAAACCCAATCCCCAAGACACAGGTGAATATGAAATCCCATGCCTGGACTTACAGTGGTTTCAAACGTAAATCACTTCCCAAGAAATTAATACAACATAAGCGACTTGGGTATGGACAACAGAGCCCAGCTATTTCCAACCATATAAATAACCATAAACGATGAATAAACTGGAATTTATCACGTATAATCTATAGCAGCAATTGTCGGTACAAAAGCCAGATAGTGGGGTGAGCTTTGATTAAAAAAAGAAAGTTAATAAATATCTTCAAGAGCTCCTGGGATTCAGATAGCATAGAGAAAATCTTCCTCCAACCAACGCTCAAGAAGATTTAAAGAGAAATTATCAACCGGGGGGGACTTAAGACCAACAGCTGACCTGCAGATGGATCTCTTGGTATAAATGCTGCTTTCTCTGTAACTTTTCTCATTCATTACCTACCTGAAGGGAGAGACAGTAGTCTCTGACATATAGTCCTTATTTTCTATATTTTGGCATTTTATGGCCACCTTTTATATATATATTTTATAAGTTCTGTATTAAATCCTGTAGGCAGCAATTTGTTTACTTCTTTAGTCTCCTCCCCCTCACCAGTGGTTTGCTTGTTTTGTCTTGTGCTAACTATTGTATTTTTTTCTACATGCTTTGAGGATGTGTGGTCCCTCCCCTGTTCAGAAGGGTGCTCAGCAGCTCTTTTGTAAAGAGCAGGCAAACTGTTCCGAGTCTCGTTGGGAGGTGTAGGATGTCCTGCTGCTGCCTTTGCATATTGCTGTAGAATACTCTGTAACTGGATTACCTACTCTATTGGAGTACAGCAAGCCCTACTGATTCTACTCTCCATCTGAATACTCGAAGGACAGATTTATCATCCATCTTCACCTCTTGCTCAGTGCCTGCCAAAGGGACCTCACTTTCAACAGTAAGGTGTCATTGGCGACATAGTCTACAACTGAATGTGATCACAGCAATTTGCGCATCGCCCCTGACTGTTTTGGCCCGACAAACCAAGCCAATTGACAATTTTCTCTAAACGTGGAGTTGAAGTTTTTGAGGCGGCCTTTTGGGTTTTGAATTATTACTAGCAAGTTAGGTTATTCTGTACTTTTCGTCCTTCTTCTCCTTTCTGGACCACCACCTTTTTTAAGTGTAATTGACTTGATATCTTTCGTTAATAGTATGTGATTTGATTTATGTTTAAGAGTGTTTATTAATCATTCAGTCTTTGTAGTTTGCGGGTCAGGTGCTACTTCTATTTTTAGTCTCTTATTTAAAACTAAGTTATTTTTGTCCGTCTTTATTTGTTCCTCTTTGATTCATCTTGTACACAGAGTTTGTATTTGAACGATTCCACCTATTGTGGACTTTGTTGCACGTTCAATGAATATTGGCATTTAAAATTTGGTACGTTTACTGAGCAGTGGAGAAGTGTCCATATCAATATATGAATTTAGAAGAATTTATATATAATTACATATATATATATATATATATATATATATATATATATATATATATTATATATACACACATATATACATATATGTATGTATGTATGTATATATATATATATAGATATATATATATATATATTACATAATACACACACATATATACATATATGTATGTATGTATGTATATATATAGATATATATATATATATATATATATATATATATATATATATATATATATGTAAATAAAGGTTTTTTGCCACGAAGGAAAAAAATGAAAACGCGGGATAGCCAATATTTCGGTCTTGTTCGGACCCTTTACTGAGGCAAACTGATTTTACAAAGAACAACATAGTCAAAAGAAGGCTTAATATACAAACTGACACTACCAGATTAGCCATAAGGGCGATTTTTCACTCTACAGAAAGGAGGAGTCGCCAGAGGCTAGCCACACCTATATGATATATGATATGTATATATGCATTATATATATATGTGTGTGTGTATATATATGTATATGTATATATATGCATATATATACACATATATACACACACACACATATATTATATATATATATATATATATATATATATATATATATACATATATGTATGTATGATACATACATATATACATATATATATGCATGTATATATATATATAGATATATATATATATATATATATATATATATATATATATATGTATATATGCATATATATATGTGTGTGTATATATATGTATATGTATATATAGCATATATATACACATATATACACACACACATATCTATATATATATATATATATATACATATATACATATATGATGTATATACATACATATATACATATATATCTGCATGTATATATATATATATAATATACATATATATATATATATATATATATATATATATATATATATATATATAAATTCTTCTAAATTCCCATCTGGCCTATTTTCTGTTTGGCCTAACCTTTCGATTGAGTCCCTGCAAGTCTGTACACCTCAGCATCGGCTATAATTACTGCCCATGACTTTGAAACGGGTTTAATAGGTCAGTAACATTAATAACTAGGTCCCGATAATGAACCTTGGTTATCAGTATTCACGGAGGCATGCAAAACATGAAATGTTTTGTAGCAACGAAGAGAGAGAGAGAGAGAGAAACTGACCAAACTGACCTTTATTAGCATAATTATCATGAAAGATTTTCGTGGTTAAAAAACGGTTTCTCTCAGCTAAACTGCCTGTATTGTCGAAGTCTCATTCAAAGCGCAATATATATATATATATATATATCATATATATATATATATATATATATATATATATATATGTATATATATATATATATATATATATATATATATATATATATATATATATATTTCTTTTTTCACGATACTGGTACATTCGTTTGTGTGGCTATATATAAAACTACCGTTCTTGCATATGCTCATAAAACAACATTTATCCTATTGGTTTTTTATTTATCCTATTCATTAATTCGCACTTACTCTATTTATCTTGTTAGAAAACGAGAGAAGTGAACTTATTACTGAGGTATCTATAAGAACGTAAATCAGGAAGTGTACAAGCGCCAGCATGCCTTTGGTTGCGACCCCGCAATTCAAAATATTTTACCGAACATCTACAATCAACATTGATTCCATAAATTCTAGTATCGTCATCCTTCAATTCACTATATTTCGACTTCATCAAATCTAAGATTCCTTAAATAGGAAAAGGGCTAAGACTGAATAAACCTGACAAGATTCATATTCAGATGTCGTTATAAGAAAGAATTTTAAACGCGCAAAGAAAAATGACTATAGGATAAGATTGCACACGTTCTTACAAAGGTTATAGAAATCGTGGCCGGACAAAATGTGCAAAGAAAACAGCAATTTTAGGGTCCAACAGAAATCTCAGTTAACTGACATCGTCAATATATAATACTACAGGCTTTAAGACAGACTATATAGCCGACATCAGCTACTCGGGCCAAAATCTATTTCGTAAGGTAGATGTGTGGAAGATACAATCATCACTCTTTAAAAAAAGGAGGGGGCGGGGTTGCGGTTACAATAAGATAATGTAAATTGACGAATTCCAAACATGTTAGTTTCATATTTACTACTGATTAGAAAATGCGGGATACATGCCATTTATGGATTTATCAATTACTGGACAGGTTGAGCTTAACACGAGATAAGGAACTTATAGAAAACTCACTTTCAAGCTTCTGAGTTTACTATAAGGAATGATCTCTTTTAAAAATCATTAAAAAAAAGCACTATATGCTCGGTAGTAGTTATACTAAAAAATAAACCAAAGACCGTTGAGTAGTTATACTAAAAAATAAACCAAAGACCGTTGACTAAATTTCAAGACTTCCTTGTATACCAATAAATTCTACAATTCAACGGAAAGAAAAATAAAAACGATGACAAAAACATACTTGAAAGATATATAAATTCGAATGACGATTTTGTTTAATAAATTCACAATTATTTGATATCATCACTTTCTCGTGATATTACCTGCTTCTCCTGCTTCCTCATTCTGCCCTGCAGTATTAAACAACGGAAGAGCAAACTCTGGAACAACCGGAGAACCACCAAATTCACCAGTTTTGAAGACCCAACAAGCAGTAAGACAGTGACCAATAAGCCAGCCTCTGCTGTGCCATGACGTTCCCAGAGAATTAATTGCTAACAGACTACTGAGAATTCTGGAGTTACCCTATAGATTAACAAGCTGTTTTATGGCTTCCATTTTTCAAAGATGTCATTTATGTTATATGCATATGTTAATTCAGGCTGAAGAGAGCAACTGATCAAGTTGGCGAAAGCTTCCTGTACATAGCAATATACATACATACTACTGGGGACTTGAGAATTCCAAATTCACAATTGCCAAGTACAAGAGATCCCTTCACGAGCGAACTGCGTTAAATGCTTGTATGTAAATGTGCGCTGGAAGCGTAGCTATGAATATGTAAGTATAGCAACAATTTTGTTGTCTACCAAAGCTTTTATCACGAAGAAGTTTTACCTCGCGGACCTTCGTACCAACCACTAACCATCGCTGTGGTTCTTGTAACATTTTCACTGAAGAAAATGATCAAACTTCTAATACGGTAAAATAATTCAAACTTATTTTGAATCTAAAGACCTTTCACCTTCAACTGGGAAGTATTTTAATGTAACATTTAATTGTTATATATTTTAGAATTGCACTTTTTACTTTTTTTTGGGGGGGTAAACATAAAAGTATGGTTTCCGTACTCATTAAATCTGAAGGACACGTCCAAAATATTTTACGACTGGAGAATAACGAAAGGATAAAAAGGAAAAGTTTATTTTATGCAAAGTTTCTTACCGGAGTGCAATATCCTTAACTTAAACCCTATACAACCGCACACCATTAAGAGACCTAATTGTACTACACCTGGCTAACAATGTTTCGTCTATTAACAGTTCATTACAACAACCCTCTGTCATGATGCAAACCTACTATTTAACTTTGTTTTGTCAATCTCGAGCGCAGCTTTGTTTCTGCCGAAATTTTAATCGAATAGTTCCCTTGCCTCACAAATAACAACAAGCGATTCCAGAGATAGCAAATCTCTGCTACGGCTAAGCAAATCTCACCATCAAAAGGTTCTTTCCTCCCCCCCCCTTTCATAATTTCCTCACGATCTAATTGCTTTTTGCCGGGAATAAAACCCACATTTGGTAAAGCTTTCTTGGAAATGCGCAAAATATTGCGTAACCTTTAAATGTGAAACTACAAACAAAATAACCCGAACTAAAAACAAAGCCATGTCGGACGTAATTAAGACTTTCCTTTTACCTGTCCTATTTCATTCGTCGTAAAGCGAAAATAAATAGTGTTGATGGACTTATACGTTTTTATAATTTTATACTTAATATTATTATTTCAGTAGATGAAACCTGTTCACATGGAACAAAACACCCAGGGGTCATGGACTTGAAATTCAAGCTTCCAAAGAATGTTGGCATCAACCTCCCACCGCAGACCCCAAACTGCAGCAGTAACTGATCATGATACAGAGCCAGTGATTTTTCATCGCCCTGGGAGAGACGCGAACCCACGACATCTGAGTGGCATTCCACGACACTAACCACTATACTAGCGGATCGGATATTACAGTTCTCCTGTTATTACTCATATCTTTTAGCTATCTTTTTAGCTATCTTTCACCCCACTATGTGTCTGCTACTCTCTCTCTCTCTCTCTCTCTCTCTCTCTCTCTCTCTCTCCTCTCTCTCTCCTTATGCTACTGCTTTCTCTGGTTATCATAAAGGTTCTCTAAAGGAGCGACAGATGTTATCTTATACTTCTGTAACCATTTCCAGTGACCTTATCTAATCATGTGAAACCTATCTAACCTCACAGCTGCCGGTGAGCAAATCCATCTGCAGGATTGAATGATCCCATCGATTTCTTGATTTCTGCTCCCATTCGTTAGTCATCGTCAAAAGAACATTTTATCTCACATGTAAGTTGAATGTCTATCTTAGTTCTCCCCGTCTATCTTTTACTGCCAATTTTATCTAATTACATTGTTGGCACAACTATACTCTGTTTTTTTCCATCTGTCCACCCGTCTGTGTTGTTTACGTATGGTAACACTGTGTCCAGGGCTTTAGATAGTTACGCTATGTATAAGTTTTAGGTAAATAAAAGGATATCTGGGTGTACATTTGCAACTTTAAAGTGTTTTAATAATTTACAGTATGCGAATTACACCATTAATATTCGAAATTATTGTTGAATGTAAGCTAAATGTAACTATCTAAAGCCCGGGACGCAGTGTTACCATGCGAAAACACCACAGGCCGATGGACAGATGGAAAAAAACAGTATAGTTAATTGTTCTTTTGTCAACATTTACAAGACTGCCATCATACACTTTTTCACCTTCTGATGCTTTCAAAGCTACTGTCAGTGCTATGTATTTTACTGCTATCGGGCCTACTGTTCCTGTCACAACTTACAAATACAATTCTGTTGTTCTCGAGATTAAATATTCTCGTTTGCGCCATGAATGTAATTCCACTGCTGTCTCACGCCTGTCTCATTCAATTCCACGATGACAGTAATCTTCATTATCTATTCATCTTATCAAACGACCACATTAAATCAGCCAATATTTACTCAATTTCACTTTTTGATCCTCCTCAGCATATTGATTTTGCCGATTATTGAAGCTAATTGACAGGTTTTGCTTTTTTATATAATAATATCCGCAGTGGCGTTGTGTTTACTTCTCTCTCTCTCTCTCTCTCTCTCTCTCTCTCTCTCTCTCTCTCTCTTTATGTGTGTGTGTGTGTGTGACTGTTCAATTACTTTTCTTTGTTGATATAGACTCCTACAAAAATGAATCTAAACTCATGTATAGGTTTTCTAATTGCATGACTATGAATTTCAACTCCAGTTTACATTAATTCCAAATATAAATCTACACCTTGTAATGTTAAAAAAGTATACTTAACAGATTGAAACACTTCTAACACCTCATTTATAATTCCTGAGTTTGGAGTAAAGCCTTCATAATTCCATGATTCATTACACAAGGCTGTTATTAACTAAAACCTTTATGATAACTGAGTTGGTTCAGAGAACCAGGAATTTTAACTACTCGCTGAATACTTGTAGGATATTTCACAGCAAACTTTGTAAAAACCTGCATTGCACTACGATGAATTAAAATGATAGGATTTATATTTATATCTAGACTTTATTTCACACATAAACATTGTTATTTTGATGTTTTGTCATTTGGTTTTGCTGTTTTTCAAACTGGTTAGAAAATCAGTGGATTTTTCGTATTTTCAATGTGGAGTGTCAAGTGATATTCTTTGTGTGTGTTAAGTGATAGTCTTCTTAACACATGGTAGACAAAATTTCTTTAAAATATTTTCACTTACACACAAGACAGCAGCTCCGCAATTCAGTTCAAATTTTATCTTTATAAAAAAAAAAGGGAAATAACGGAATAATATCTAAGAGCAAGAATACACAATGAAAAATTATGCTCTAATTCTACCTCTGGTTTCAATATATGAATAAACAATTGCTCTTGTTTGGTAGTATCCTTGTACTAAAACGAATACCGAATAATATTTAATAGCAAGGCACAACGAATTTATTATTTAATATTGTATCATTTCAAGCCATGAAAACTCATGCTTTACAATCCCTGGCCTTATATTTCTCAAACAACAGTTCTTTGCTTTTACTCATTTGACAAAGCATCAAGAAGCCGCTGACGTTTTCCATTTGTTCACGTGACTTGCTGTTTAGCGGGTTGTGCAAGGAACCAGACACCTTGATACATATGCATTTATTTTGCTTTTGAAATGGAGATCTTCCTTTTTTGGAAGGCAGGGCGGCGATTAACCAAGATATGCTTTCATACCTTGCTTCGAAATGACACTTCAGATAATTTTTATTCTTTATTATACTTTCAATATTCAAACACTTTTCCGAGTATGTTGACATTCATGTAGTTTAACTTTTCTCTGAACTCCGATGCTTAGCAAGCACACTCGTATTCGTAGTTTCAATTATCTAATGCTTAAGAATATTAATAATACTAGTTGAAAGTTTAACAGCTATTGGCGTAATGGTGTTTAATTTATCCAAAGTCAATACGTTTGAAATACAAAGACATACATTATATATGTATGTATGTATGTATGTATGTATGTATGTATGTATGTATAGTATGTATGTATGTATGCATGCATTTATATTACCTGGGTTCATAGGATGGTTGAACGCGGAGTATTCGATGCAGGCAATCATTGCTAAACAGAAAATCAATGTGTGTCTGTGTGTGAGAGCACGTACGCGAATAAATAAATAGTTCTTATCTAAACAGTATTTCATCAGTTTATCAAGCCGCTTTTACCCTTAGTATGATAATAGTTTTTATCAATGACCATGTTTTAGCTCGATTCCTTGAAAAGGAAATTTGCCCTCATTAAAGTAGTCCACTGACAAACCCTCATGATGAGATCACGCTTTGAAGGCAGCTTAGGCCTAGTCAATACAGCCTAACAAAATAGGAGAAAGAAGAAAAACATTTCAAGCGCATCCACACACTCATTTTTTCTGTCCGTAACAACAATATTCTGGTTTAGGCCTGCAGGGTCGACCTCCATCCCCTTCAGCTATTACTTGTACTCCTACAGTATATGTACATTGATTATAATAATAATGATGGAGTGCCAAATATAATTTACAACAATAAGATTGTTTTCTTTACATACTAAATCCTATGGAAGGTACTTTCTCAGCCTGCTAAGTTTCCATCATCACTTTGGAAACCTTAGACCAAACTTTCCAAAGGAATATATATATATATATATATATATATATATATATATATATATATATATATACACTATAAAGGAAAGGCAGTCTGATTGCATGCCACTGCTCATTTTATAACAATCACCGAGATGTTTCGTAAAGTGATTCCGCTAAATCCAGATAACCACCCATTTTTAAATTATTATTATTATTAGTTTTTTTTTTTTTTATTTTTTTTTTTTTTTTTTTTGTTTTTTTTTTTTTTTTTTTTTTTTTGCTCTATCACAGTCCTCCAATTCGACTGGGTGGTATTTATAGTGTGGGGTTCCGGGTTGCATCCTGCTACCCTTAGGAGTCCATCACTCTTCTTACTATGTGTGCCGTTTCTAGGATCACCACTCTTCTGCATGAGTCCTGGAGCTACTTCAGCCTCTAGTTTTTCTAGATTCCTTTTCAGGGTTCTGGATCGTGCCTAGTGCTCCTATGATTATGGGTACGATTTCCACTGGCATATCCCATATCCTTCTTATTTCTATTTTCAGATCTTGATACTATCCATTTTTTCCCTCTCTTTCTCGTTCAACTCTGGTGTCCCATGGTATTGCGACATCAATTAAGAGTGATACTTTATTCTTGACTTTGTCAATCAACGTCACGTCTGGTCTTTTGCACGTATCACCTATCCGTTTCTGATACCATAGTCCCCCCAGAGGATCTTTGCCTGATCGGTGTTTTCTATCACTCAGCCCTCAGCGTGGTGCTCGATCCACCCACACCTATTATGCAAGGTAGCTGATGTTTCTTGCACAGGCTCCAGTGGAGGGCTTTTGCCACTGAATCATGCCTCTTTTTGTACTGGTTCTGTGCAAGTGCCGGGCATTCACTTGCTATGTGGTTTATGGTTTCATTTTTCGTATTGCACTTCCTACATATGGGAGAGATGTATTTCCGTCTATCGTACTTTGAAACATATCTGGTTCTTAGGGCCTGATCTTGTGCCGCTGTTATCATTCCTTCAGTTTCCTTCTTTAGCTCTCCCCTCTGTAGAAGCCATTTGCCAATTGTCATCGCTGGCTAGTTCTTTAGTCTGTCCCTCATGTATTGTCCGTGCATTGGTTTGTTGTGTCCAGTCCTCTGTTCTTTCTGTCTTTCTCCTGTCTCTGTATATTTCTGGGTCTTCGTCTACTTTTATTAGTCCTTCTTCCCATGCACTCTTTAGCCACTCGTCTTCATCTGGTTTTTTAGATATTGCCCCAGTGCTCTGTTTTCGATGTTAACGCAGTCCTCTATACTTAGTAGTCCTCTCCCTCCTTCCTTCCTGTATGTGATAGTCTGCCCGTATTTGCTCTTGGGTGTAGTGCTTTGTGTATTGTCATATGTTTCCATGGTTTTCTGATCTATGCTGCGGAGTTCTGCCTTCGTCCATTCGACTATTCCTGCGCTGTATGATTACTGGCACTGCCCAGTGTTTATGGCTTTTATCGTATTTCCGGCGTTGAGTTTTGACTTGAGTATCGCCTTGAGTCTCTGCATATATTCTTTCCTGATCGTGTCCTTCATCTCTTGGTGTTTTATATCTCCTCCTTCCATTATTCCCAGGTATTTGTATCCTGTCTCATCTATGTGTTTGATGTTGCTCCCATCTGGTAACTTTATCCCTTCAGTTCTCGTTACTTTGCCTTTTTGTATGTTGACTAAGGCGCAGTTTTTCTATTCCAAACTCCATTATTATTATTATTATTATTATTATTATTATTATATTATTATTATTATTATTATTATTATTAATAATTGCATCACTTTTCTCCTCAGTATCAAGGGAGCAGAGTTGAATTCCCATAATGGCACTCATGTGATACTTCTGCAACTTCCAAATATTTTTCCTTCGCTCAGAGAGTCGAACCTCTTCTGGAAGAGAAGCGCAGACGTGATAATTAAAAGCTAACATTTGCAATCGTAAGTGAGTCGCCCGGTCACGCCGCAGAGGCTGCACACGCTGATGCTTGCTTGCAGTGCTTCCCACCGATCATCACACCTCTATCCGAGAGAGAAATGGGCACTGCGGAGCCCTTTGATGGGGCACCCGGCATATCACTCCAATTACTTAAGGTCAAAGGGCAAGGCTTGCTGATACAGCTGGAAAGAAGATTCCATAAATAAAAAGTACTTGAGGTAGTATCAGTAACTTTATATATATACCATTTATAGTACTCAAAAACGGGAGAATGTGGTGGTCAAGATTACATACATACATACGTATGTACATACATAAGTCTGATTACAATGAATGCAGCATTTGTACTTATAAATATGTTAGCGCTTTGACGTATTCATGTGTGTGTGTGTGTGTGTGTGTGGTGAGAGAGAGAGAGAGAGAGAGAGAGAGAGAGAGAGAGAGAGAGAGAGAGAAATTTCTCCCATGTCGTTCGGCGATCTTCTGTCGGCCACAAAAGCGGCGTTACGTAAGGCAGCCTTCCTTCCATTCTACTCTGACACTTCAGAGGATCGCTCCCTTAAATAAGAATAAAAATATCCCCAAAACAATCACCCGAACGAGCTGAAGAGCTCCCCTTCAGGCCCCTTAAAATCCCCTTAACCCTCCTTAAATCACCACGGAGGCTCCTCCTTTAAACACCCTTAAAACATCTTGATATGATCGGAGGGCGTCTTCATCCAGCGCCGAAGAAGAAGAAGAAGAAGAAGAAGAAGAAGGCGCTGAAGCAGTTGCCAGACGTCACGAGGACGACCTGGGCCCTAATATATGCCCCATCATGATGGGAATATTTGCAATGTTCCCCGCCACTGCACCGCTCCTAATTAGATATGCAAGGCGCTACGGACGCTTCTGCTGCTTCTGCCGCTCTGCTGTTACTATTATTACTACCTGCTACCGCTACTACAGTAGTAGTACTAGTACTGAAGTTTTAGTTTCAGTTGTAGCAGTAAGTACTTCCGCATTAGATGCTCAAGATCTCTCTGGTGTCTCTCTCTCTCTCTCTCTCTCTCCCACTCTTTCTCGTGGGGAATATGGACGAACAAAATCAACTGCAAGTTATTTGACCCCATATTGTCCATATTGAAGGGAAATATTTCTTGTGTGTGAAAAAGTATAAAAACAAACTATAATATATTACGTAGTATATAGCTATTTTATATATGTGTGTGTATATAAAAATACACACATTATATATATATATATATATATATATATATATATATATATATATATATATATAATATATATATATATAATATATATATATGATATATATATATATATTCTGGTCACATGACCGCGATTACACAAATAATCCGCATTAAGCTACAAATGTCCCTCAATATCTAATTCGCTCTAACCTCAGAAATTGATATACTTTAATATATATTAACATACATGAAAATATATTAATTCTGAAGTAGAGCGAATTAGATATTAAAGGACATTTGTAGCTTAATGGGTATATACATATATATATATATATATTTATATATATATATCTATATATATATATATATATATAATATATATATATATATATATATATTATATATACATATATATTTTTTATATATATATATATATATATATATATAAAAGGGAAAGAATACATAAAATAAATACAGTTAACAAGGAGTTTTTACCCTTCGAGCTTTGCGCAAGATGTGTTTAACCACCCACCCAGTTCATATACTCTCAGTTATAAGTGGAAACACAAAACAATTGAACAGCAACATATCCTAAATCCAGTACACGAAATAATTTAAAACTTGGTAAAATCTGCAGTCAAATAGAGCTTTGTTTCACCAACGAAAATTAAAATATGCTATATTTCATCAGAAGTAATTTTTCTGTACTGTTTTAACATGCACATTATTTTTTACATTTTCATTCTAATAAATAAATCTTATATATCCTATCCTAATATTCCTGTATCTTTAACTCAACGCGAAATATATTTTTCAAACCTTTTTAGGTTCTCCCATTGACCTTTTCTAGCCCCCATACAAGAACTACAATAACAAGTAGTATGTAGGCTTCCTCACGAGTAAGCGAAAATTTGAAAAGCCACAACTAGATTTCCGGTCATTTTCAAGAAATCTCGTGACACCCTTTCCATGTCCCCCATCTAAACCAAGTGCTTTCTTTAATTTGTAACATATGATACTTGAATACTTCCGACAGTTTACGCTCCCGTAGTCCTCACTATTCAAATATTGTTTTCTTGTAACGACCATGGCAGTCTGTGGCATTTTCTCCTTTCAACTCGGAGCAGACGGAATTTTTTAACAACTGCGTGACTAATTATTTACATAATTACAAGTTTATTTTAATGTTACTGCATTATTGCTGGTGATCATATTCATTTTGTTTATTTAATACTAATAATGTCAATAAAATGGCAGACCAATCTGTTGATGCAAGGGCCGACAATCCACAAATACAGGGCATATAATAAATGACAAATATAATAGTATATGTGTATGATAATGTGTAATTACCAATATAAGGGTAGCGAATGATTGAGAGAGAGAGAGAGAGAGAGAGAGAGAGAGAGAGAGAGAGAGACCAACACGCTCCGTAGTCGTTTTAATCCTAAGTCACATCCGAGGACAAGCCTTGGAACACCCGAAAGAAGAACGAGTTGCTTCGTCATGCCCTCAGCGTCACTCTTGAATATCGCGCGTCAGAACCATCTTGGGGTCTTGGGGAGAGATTTTTCTACTCTTTTCTTTGCCTCTTTATTCTCGATATTCTTCTCATCGGTTTCTCTCTCTCTCTCTCTCTCTCTCTCTCTCTCTCTCTTTTTTAGTAGCTTAACAGCCAGAATAGTGGCTAAGTTAATGGCTTTACCTGACGTGGCATTGAGCTCGGATTAAGGCCGCAAAATCGTGGGATTGATTACTCGTTGTTCATTTGTTTCCGATCTCCTCTGAGCTGGCTGGGAAAACCTCGGGCAGTTGGCAGATTCTCGTCAGAACGACAGAGAAAACCTGTCGAGAGTCGGACACTCCGGCATCAGCTGTGGATATATCAAAGAATCTCTAAAAAAAATCTGGCCAGTGATTAAGCAATATTTATGAGTCATGGTATCATATTTCTTGCCAATGTCATGCGAAGATTTCTGAATATATTTCGGGAGGACCCTGCCAGCCACCGACGCCTTCACTTCTCTTGCTGCCGTTGCCACTAATTGTCAAAACGTTTGGCAAAGGAAAAGACGAAAATGAAAAAGGCTCTTCTCAGCTTTTCACCCTCGGCTTTTATTTTCACTTACACAGTCAGGCGATTTAATGGGTTTATACAATATATGTATGTATACATACATAAATGTACACAAATACATTCATACATACACACATACCCCTTTGTTCCCTTGGGCTGGAGTGGCGACAGAAGGGTACTACAGCCTTCCAGTTTCTGAGAAAACCTTTGGGGATGACGCTGCTGCTAGCTGTAGTAGATTCACATCAACTGTGCATTTGATGTCTAGGCCAGTCCCTTACGACGCTCCTGATTGGCTGTTGATAAGACAATAACAGGGCTGGAAACTCTCAGTCTCTCTCGAGAGTTCAATTGGGTAGGATCTATGTTCCACCTCTCCTTTCAAAAGTACCCCTCGGGAGAGGTGGAACATACATCCTACCCATGTGAACTCTCTCGAGAGACTGAGAGTTTACAGCCCTGCGACTGGATTAACAACAGCCAATCAGGAGCGTCGTAAGGGACTGGCCTAGATCTCGGATGCACGGTTGATGTGAATCTACTACAGCTCCCTTACTTTTTCATTAACACCAGCATCTATCCATTCGCATCCAAACAGAAAAGGTGGTCGACCGTGAGCGATTCTAGGATACAGAAAAAGTGAGCCGAGCGCTGCACCACTCAGCCATGAAATGAAGGCCGCTTGTTTTGACTGCACCTTCCAAATAAATGAGAACTAAGACAACAGTACCCACAGACAATAGTATCGAGGCGACAGTTGTAAGTACACACAAAAACATAATCAAGTGATTTCTCTTTAAAATCCTCAAATTTGCTGGTTTTCTGGCTTTCCTAAAGTTCAAAGCTTTCGGATTCTCTATTGCTTCTGTGTTCCCTGAAGTGTATGAACT
Organism: Macrobrachium nipponense; assembly: GCF_015104395.2. NCBI lineage: Eukaryota > Metazoa > Arthropoda > Malacostraca > Decapoda > Palaemonidae > Macrobrachium > Macrobrachium nipponense. The sequence goes on from NC_087216.1 coordinate 39,597,106, forward strand.
TCTCGTTTTGAACAGGCCGGCCTGGTGCTTCCTTTTCTTTTGCACTTCAAAACTAAAATAGATGTGGCTGTCAAACTGCCCATCCCATGGACCTTTGCTTTAAAAGAAACTGAGAGAACCAAGTTCCAGTAGACTTCTTTTGGGGGTCACGCGTCGTGTAAAAGGCTTCACATCATAAAATATTTTGGGTTAAAAGATAACTTTGATGTTATCATCTCAAATCTAACTATGGACCACTTATCAATCAGCTCAGTTATTACTGTAGACTCTACTGCAGTCTGTTTCGCTACCACGTTGTTATCAGCTACACAAGACAAACTGTTAGTTCCACCAGTCTCCACCAAATATGGCAAGTTTTTGTAGCAAACTTCATAAATAAACTTTATTATGGCAATGATGGTACAAGCAAAACCAAGCCACGTGTCTGGGTAGGTTAGGTTTCGCTTTTGTTTCCAGCTTCCTTTTCCTCGAAAGCTTCCTAAAACTTTCGACTGAAGCTCTTAACCTGTTTCAGTCGAATTAATATTAAGCACGTAAAAAAAAAAGAATATCGTGAGAGACTACCACTTATTTCAGATATTGTAAGATCACAAGAAAAATTCAGTTTTTAATGTTCATATATATATATATATATATATATATATATATATATATATATATATATATATATATATATATACATATATAAAAATGACCTCTTCATCCCAGTGTCTTATACTCCACCTGAGGAGTCTTGAAGGAAACAGCCAAAAGAGCCAATTCCCTCTTTGAAATTTTTTTTCTCCTTTTGCGCAAAATAACATGCAAAACCCAGCTGACCCATATAATGCCCGCAACTAACACTCCATATCCCAAACTAACAAACATAGGCGCTCCACTCAACCTACACAAACAAATATATCGACATAATAAAAAATACGTCAATGTTCTCACCTCACAAAGGAGTTTCCTGTTCCCTTCTTATAAGCATCCTACTTTTTGATCACATGCATTTGTGTATTCAACTCTACCCTCACAAAATATCTAAAAAATCTACACGAACAAAATCACTCCAGCAATCATCCCACATACAAACAGTAATGCGTTCCAAACACAACAGGCAAACAAATTCATCAAACACACTTGCACTAGACAAAGCTGAACACTTCAGCCTGGGAACATCCTATTTACCCCATACAAAGCCGAGTTCCTTCCTCTTTCGGATATATATATACTTAGTTTGCTTGTGAGTGGGCGAGTTTGCACACTTGTGAATACTAAAAATCCCATACCACACGCCACCCGTGCTAAGATAAAATTGCTTCGTCGTAATCGAAAGCTGCCAAAGACTCATTATATTCCAAATAATCATAGACTTTGATGGAAAACGAGGACAAAGTATTCATTATCTTAAGAGAAAAGTAAATCTTTGTTCTGCCTGCCCAGAGATTACTAGCTTTTATTGATCCGGATCGTTATTTCGTAGGTCACTTCAAGACAAGACTGGACAAAGGTATTTGAAGACACTTCTAGTTCACCATCCTGAGTTGCAAGTCAGTGCATAAGAATCTTAGGATGGCCGGGAAATCTCAGATTTCTTTCCGAGTATCCTGGTTTCAGATATAAAATTCGTAATACTGATGATAAAAGTGTTTAATTAAAAAGTAAAAACAAATATATCAAACACTGAATTAACAAGCAGTGAACCGAGAGATTTTAATAATCTATTCCAGGATGAAAATATAATTTAACTTGAACCTCCATAAGGGAAAACGAATTATCACTTTCAAAAAGCAAGTCTTCTGTCATTCATTTTCGCATCAACTTCAATAATTATAATCACAAATAAAATACTTTACGGCGTGCTACTAAACCAGAAAAATTATCTCAATGTTTAGATAACACCGGAAGTATTGTATGCAAGGGATATTGGGTGATTTGAATAATTAAAATTCTTGCACATTGACTTAATTGAAACTATTCAGGCTGGACTACATAACAAACGTAAAGTTCTGTTGCGTTATAGGCTAACTTTTACAAATGAAAAAAGTATGCAGAACTATACGATAAACACTGTTGCGTTATAGGCTAACTTTACAAATGAAAAAAGTATGCAGAACTATACGATAAACACTTATACATACATACACATATATTTATATATATATATATATATTATATTTATATATATAAATATATATATATACATACATACACAAACTAGCTGACCAGCCCGGTGCTTCCTGGGAAATATCTGATTACAACCAATGTACTGTCTCTTTCTCTCTATCTCACTCTCTCTTGTTCCTATTGAGATAGTTGCTTCTCTTGCCCCCACTTACTACTGGGGCTGAACTTGGACTTAATGGGCTTCAGGAGTGTCAATATTTATCATAGCAACCTCGAAAACTTGGATTTGACAATAAAATCTGTTGTTTTTAGTTATTTTTGAATGTCACCCCTTCCAATCCCTTCTTACAAAACCCCCTTCCTTTCAGGGCTAAAATTGACCCTTGAAGAATATAGGGAGTGTCACTATTCATCTCAATGACCTCGAAACCTATGGAATAAGACATTAATATCTGTCATTTTCAGTTATTTTTACATGTCACTCCTCCCAACCCCTTCTCACCCCACTTACTATCAGGGTTAAAACTGGACTTGAACGATATCAGAAGTGTCAATATTCATCTCAGCGACCTCAAAAACTATGGACTAGACACTAGTTATTTGTCGTTTTTTATTATTTATACATGTTACCCCTTCCCACCCTCTACTCATCGCCCTCCCTACTGGTTCTGAACTTGGACTTAAAGGGCTTTGGGAGGGTCATTATTTTTCTCAGGGACCTTGAAAAGTATGGATTAGACAAATATATGTTGTTTTAGGTTATTTTTACATGTCACCCCCTTCCCACCTCCTTCTTAACACCTGCCTTACTGAGGCTGAACTTGGAATTAAAGGGCATCAGGAGTGTCACTATTCACCTCAGCAACCACGAAAACTATGGATTAGATACTAATTTCGGTCATTTTTTGTAATTTTTACATTTGGTGTCAGTGCTGTCTTAACTTCAGTCTTTATCCCCAGATTGTAAGTACTATGTACGCTCAATGCATTTCAAAGCGTATATGGAACATACATACATACATAGGCACACACCCATTTATATAATTATATATATAATATATATATATATATATATATATATATATATATATGCATCATTTATCTGCAGTAAGCTGGTGAATAATGAGAAATTAAGAACAGAAGTGATAGTAAGATGAGGGCCATTGAGGGTACAGTTTGCATTCCTCAGAAGAGTGTCTTGAATCTGGAAATGGGAATATGAGGAACGTGACAATATATTATATATATATATATATATATATATATATATATACATATATATATATATATATGTATATATATATATATATATGTATGTGTGTGTATAATATATGATTACTATATAATATACATATATATACATACATATGTATATATAATCTATATATATATTGTCACATTCCTCATATTCCCATTTCCAGATTCAAAACACTCTTCTGAGGATTGCGAACTGTACCCTCAATGGCCCTCATCTTACTGTCACTACTTCTGTTCTTAATTTCTTATTATTCACCAGCTTACTGAAGATAAATGATGCAACGCCAACGGAAAAAGACAATCAAGAATGAATATTATGATCTTTATAAACAGCACTTAACACTAAATATAAAAT
>NC_087216.1:39605826-39623326 GCF_015104395.2 Macrobrachium nipponense
GGTGGAGCTCCAGCCTGGAGCCCTCCTCCAGCCTAATGCTCCTTAATGCCGAATGAGTGGGTCCTCTCATTTAAGAACCACAAGTGCACCATGAGGACGAGAATGAGGAGGAGGAGGAGGTAGGAGGAGGAGAGCAGCGACGCAGTTGCTCTTACCGTCTACGTTAATTCTGTTATCTGCGTCCCTCCGTCGGCCGGCCCTGGGTGGAGGGAGGAGGCATTCGGTCTAAGACTGAACTCGATATACCTAAGGCCCTATTACGTAAAAGCAGAGCAGTGGGAATAATTTCAAAGTGACAGTTACCAAGTTACAACAAATTCATAATCATAAACTCTGTATATTTCGACGAACAGCAGATTGTCAAAGATTTCTTCGCTATATGCACTTTGTATAATCATTCTACTTGAATACGTGCTATAACAAAAAACTTCAAACTGTATACCTTTCGTGAATATGATTTACACCGGGACTGATTACACATATGATTTTTTAAATATTTCTTCTGTGTACGTCTGTGTGTATTTTCGGCTCTGCTGAAAATCTCACATGCTTATAGGGATTACGGTGTTATTTCTTAACCGTCTAAACTCGATGGGTGAATAACCGATCACAAATATAGATAAAAAATTTCCCAACTGAAAAGCTTTGTTTATAAGTGATCTAGTCGTTTGCACAAACACTAAGAGATTGTAAAATTGTTGAACTGATGAATTTTATGCTTTCCTGTGAGTTTCTCAGTTACCCAAGACTAGTCATGAAAATTGCATTATTGTTATACTCTAAATTCATTTGTTCCAGTTTTTTTTTTTTTTTCTTTTTTTTTTTTTTTTTTTTTTTTTTGCACACAGCTTTTTTTTTAATCGAGAATCTAACAATCGAAATACAAAACAAAAAGATATGCGCTTATGTTATAAGAAATATTATTTTCCTGTAGTTTCTACTTGCTTAGCCTTCAGCGAACAACACACCAGTAGAGGGACAAAACAAAGAAATGAAAAAAGGCTAATATTTGGTTTGACAATGTCAACAAAACATTTCTTATAAATCAATATGTTTCAATGTTACGTTTGAATATGCAACTGTGTACATCTTTAAAATGTTTGAAAGGCAATTTCTAAACGGCCAGGCTTCCCATTTACGCGAATAATTATAACGATTGATTTTCCCTCTAATCCTCTGAATTCTGAACTCCATTTTTTCTTACGAGTTCCTTGTGTCTAAGTTCTTCCCATCTTGAGAGACGAGGTAGGCCGTCACCCTACAAGGCAGAATGATTTCATTCACCCTAGTCCTCTTAGTGTTATCAATAAACCTATGAAAATGTGTATTAATAACAAAGAAACTATAAAACGTATACAAACACGCACGCAACACAAAAACTTTCTTGCTTTCTGAGGCTGTGGGACTATTTTCGTCGAGCCCTAATAATGGATGAGGCCTTTCTTCGTTTTTACGGGTAATTAGAAACATGAGGTTTTAGTGTATGCGATGTTTTGCTTTATAATCAACTTCTAATACTGGAGATGATTACGTCTGATTTCAAACTTTAGTGGTAGAGAATCGTTCCCGTTTTCATATTGCTGCCAAAACTTCCAGCCAAACGCAGTCGGCGCATTTGACAGGAACAAAAAATAGATTCCGTAATAAATAAGATATAAGAGAAAAAATTTTATAAATGATTAACCAGAAAAAAATACACGAGCCAAAACAATTAAATAACGTAAAAATAATGGAACGAAAAACATGGTAAGAAAAAGTAATAAACTAATATACGAAAAAGAAAAAAAATTAATATAATAAAACTAAGTAATAAGCTGTTCTAACAAATGTCTGGTTTAGAATTCATATATTAATCCTAATGCATCGATGACTGTCAGCATAAATCTGAGATTGTTCATTCCAAGGCGAGATCTACATAGAAGGCGAGCAAGCGGGGATGTGGGGAGAGGGGAAGCAAATAGACAAGCAATTAATCAAGCAGAAAGGCAAATAGACAGGTGTGCAAGTTAGACAGGATAAGTGAAAGCAAAGAAAAAGACAAAACTTTCGGGGCAGGTCCTTTCCAGAATAAGAAATGTTTGAAAAATAAAGCGCTGAAAACATGGCGGACAGCCATTGCTCGCAGAGACCAAAGTTTCCCTTCTTAGTTGACATTGATATTTGTAAGATTTTCATTTTTCTCCTGACGTAATTGATGCTTATGCATGAATGCATACGCCTAGATGCATGAAAGGTAATGTGCATGCACGTGCTTGTGTATTTTCTTTCACCAAGGGCATTTATAAGGGCATATCTACCCATCAGAAAATACGGCATACAGCACCTTTTGCCCGGAAATATCTAAATGAAACGCCTGTATCACTTGGGTGTACAAGTTCATCTGGTTGGTATACTTGTATATCTTTGTGCACGTCTGTCAGCACATATATACCTGCAAATGTGTAGCAGCCGTAATGTGTATTTCAGGACGCAAATGTGTTTCAAGAGAGTATGTTCCCCCTTCGAGAATAACAAGTAAAGGGAATGAAAAAAGAAAGTCGTTGAAATTCGAGGTAGAATAGTTAAAATGGGACGGAACTGATGAATGGAGAGAAAATAGAAATTTTGGAAAACTAAAGAATTTCACCAAAGGAACTTCACAAGTGCCCTGTTCATCTTTCATGCAAAGTAATGAAGGAAAAGGAAAGGTAATAGTCTCTCGTTTCAGGGACTTTGCTCATGCACTATAAAACACTACGCACGCGCGGACACACACACATACAGACAGACAGACGCACGCGCGCATCCGCAGCCAACCCAGAAAACAAAGCCAATTTTCCATGAAACCTTATATCAGTTAAAAGGGAGACAAACCATCGACGCGAATTAAAAGAAAAAAGGAAGAGTTCTACGAAATGGCCTCCCGGTCTCCTTGGGCAAACAGCATTCGAGAACGCAATTTTTTCTTCTTCTTCTTTCTTTTTCCCTTCGAGAACTCGTGATTTCCTACAGCCGAAAATGTTTTCGTACCTTCTCAGGCCGTGTTTATCCACGAGCAGAGGGCCTTATACGTACCTGCAAACAGACTCGGAGAGAAAAAGAGAAAGAAAGAAAAAAAGGAAATCCAGTGTTTATTTACACGGACTTAAGCACAACTGGATACCCTCGGCCTACCTATACCACCAGCCGCACAACAACTTTCCCCTCCCTTCAAGCACCCCACCACACAAGCCTGGAGCGCCAATGTCCTCATTTTGGAGCTTGATTCTCATTTACATATTTCCTATTAAGCCCTCCCTACCTGCCTTCGTGGTTGCTCCTCTAAATTAATAATAATAATAATAATAATAATTTGTTCTTCACAGGAGACAGGTACTGCACGTAGGTTGCATGAATAATTATTAAAAGATAGGATATATATATATATATATATATATATATATATATATATAATATATATATATATATATATATATATATATCGTACTATATATATATACATACATATACTTGTATGTGTGCACAATATTCATGCATGCATAATATATGGTATTACATACATACACACACACACACACACACACACACATATATATATATATATATATATATATATTATATATATATATTATATATATATAATATAAACATGTATGTGTGTGTGCATGAAAACAATTTATACCTTAATCAATTTTAGCATATATAATCAACAGTTTTTCACAACTATAGGTATATGTCCAGGAAATCATTTATTTGCCAACTAATATATTTAAATGAAATGTCAACTTTGTGGCCGTGTATTATCTTAATGGATAAATTACTTGGAGAATACGGACACTGTGGGTTAAGAAATAAGGTTTTGAGGAAATAACCTACTTCAAAAATGATATACAGACCAGAAACCGTTCGGAAGTTTGCCCTCTAAACAAAGGGTCACTGTAAATTGAGTCCTTGGCAACTTCTGTATTTAGAATGAAATCATTTGCAAATGAAGCAAATATTGTTCGGAAGATCAATCAAACTGATCCCAGCCTTTTCTTTATCACATGAACTGGCGAGCCCACGGCCCAAAAACTGCATGTTATTCAAAATTAGCTCGAAATATTGTGGATAGTATTCATCATTATTATTACTGTGGCTATACCATCAAAAGGGACGATAATATAAGAAACGGTCGAGACAACAAGTCCCGACCATTGGGAAGTAAAGTACCACCCTAAATTTCGAAACAAGGAGCCTTAATTCTGCCCTGTTACATAATAAACAGTATAAGCTCGAGAGAGGGGCTGGACACGGGCTGGACGACGGCAAGAATAGGCCATGGAGTTCATTATGCTGAGTAGTTTTATTTTAGATCAAAATTGTTCATTTTCATAAAAAAAAAATTGCCTAAAGTCCACCAGGTTTTAACAGAAGCTTCCGTAGAAATGAAGGTAAATAAATACGAGATAAAGAGAAAGGACAACAAACAGAGACAAAAAATGCGCGTGTGTGTGTTGTGTTGTTTGTGCGTGTGAGTGTGCGTGCGTGTGTGTAAAAGGTAGGGGTCCAACTCCGAAGCAAACAATATACCCGGTAATTTGCTCGGTAATTCTTCCTTTGTTCAAATTACTCTAAATAGTCACGAAATTTGCTGCTCAAAAATCCTTTAACCGTCATTTTCTTTTAATTCTACAACTAAGATATTGAGGGTATAAAAAGTTGGGAATAAAAGATCAAAATAACAAACATCATATGTTTAGAAATCTACTGTAGACCAGACGATTATTTTTAGGTAAACGTGTATTCTCTCTCTAAAAAGGAAAATATTTTTTGATTAAGAACTTTCTTACCCAAAGGTTAAGACATTGTCTTGTCATACAACGCTGGGAAGAGGAGAATATGTTCGATGCACCGTTTCAAATGTAATTTCTTCATGGTCTCTGCAATTCTTTTTGAGATAAAGGCCCTGGTCTTTACAAGTCACCCGTCTAAAATGGAAAATTCATTCACGTACCCTTACATACAGATACAAATACATACATACATACATATGTATGTAGAATTTACAGGTAATTTTTACCAGGTACATATGCAATTGTAATAGCCACAAAGCCCTCTTATCTTCTCAAATCCTTCGCGCTTTTTTGGATACTCTTCTCACTACAAAGTCTTAAGATCCAGGTTCAAAGAAATATGAAGAAATTATGATGTCCGGTAGCGCGAAACGAAACCGCGATACCATAATCACGATGAGGTCACATTGACGACCTGGCCACGAGAAAACTTTTGCAATGACAAGCGTAGCCAAAAAAACGAGAAGAATTCGACAAGCTAAGAGGGAATTGTGGCTGTTACAATTACATGTATATATTTATACGGATTCTTACAAAATTTTTACGTTTGAGTTAATATATCCGTATAATCAACTTTTATTCCAAAGTTATCTTCAGGGTTAGTACCCTGAAGATGACTTTGGAATAAAATAAAAAAAAGAATATACATAGATACATAGACTGACAGATTATTCAAATAAAAAAATAATATATATATATATATAATATATAATATATATATATATATATATATATATATATTATAGATTCTTACGTAATGTTTTACGTCTGTGTACACATATAAGCATATAATTCATAATGGCAAGGATGCGTGTGTCTGTTTCCGAGAGAGAGAGAGAGAGAGAGAGAGAGAGAGAGAGACGCGAACTGTCCTTTGCAAAAGAGGAAATGACCCATCCAGATTTCGTAGAGCGAGAGCAATATCAGAAATGCAATGTCGGACAGCCTTGTAATCGCCGGGTCCAACAATCCGATAAACGAGCGGTCTAACGAGGGAAATTACAGTGTCATTAATGACCGAATCAATTTAATAGACGTAATGATATATAACGCCAGAGGATTTAGATAGCGGCATTGCTAATGATTACGGGTATCATTATCATAAAGTTGATTTAATTAAAGAGTCGCCGAACGGTTGGGGGTCCCCATCACCCTTCCTCCCTGACGGGAAGGGCAAATCCCTCCCCCGTCCCCCCGCCCCCATTGCCTATCTTTTTGGTGGGGGTGTTCCAGCAGGCCCCCTTCCTCCCTTTCTTTCTTTTAAACTCTGCAAGGCCCCATAAATTCTTGAACGTTACTCCCTTGCAGCAATCTCATAAAGAGCTATGGTCCAGCAAAGATAAAATCGAAATGTTGAGTCGAGTTGAAACAGAATTTAGGCCAAAGGTCAAGCACTGGGACCTATGAGGTCATTCAGCACTGAAATGGAAATTGACAGTAAAAGGTTTGAAACGTGTAACAGGAAGAAGACCTCGCAGTTGCACTATGATTCAAGTGTTAGGAGAGGGTGTAAAAGAAGGGTGGAAGGAAGAGAATATGAAAGGAAGTACAGTAAAAAGAACGAAAGTGGTTGCAACTAGGGGCCGAAGGTACGTTGCAAAGAACCTTAAGTAATGCCCACAGTGCCCTACAGTGCACCGCATGAGGATAATATAAAAAAGATCGTCTATTATGTCTGCCCAGAAAGTTTGTTTGTCTTCTTCTTTCTTTTTAATGAGGCTCTCTCGCCGCTCCATAGGGTTATCTACTCCTTTAATACCTTTACACCTGACACTCATTGTTAACTTTTGTTTCTAGAGAGCATTTCGAGACACTGAGAACCTTGAAAACACTGGAAATATGAGGTAAGAAACGATCAACTCGGCTATGCCCACAAATTCGAAAATAAAAAATAAACAGGAATGATCTGAAAAATTATTTATGTACCCGAAAGAAAGAAAAAGCATATCCTTGTGGGCAACAAAAACAAATAACAACCCCCTTTGTTTTTCTTGCATTTCCTTTCCTCTCTATCATATGATGTCATGTCTCTAACCAAATATTCGAGTCTTTCCTATAGCAGTAGACACTTGCATATTTTTTCTTATGTTAATAACAAGATAGGACCCTCTAATAATGACATATTTCTATATTTCATCTAAAGATCATTTACTGAATCAAGCAGCAAAAAACTTTATACCTTCAAGAACGTGATTTTTTAAAATTAACTCTTTCTTTTCTTACGAAATTGACATCTGTTTTATTGCCGGTTCAAGTGACACCATGTATTACTGCTTGCCGGTTCAAGTGACATGTATTATTGTCGGTTCAAGTGATATCATGTATTATAGCCACCTAAAGTGATATCACATACGTATTATTGCCGGCCCTAGTGACATCATGCATTATTGCCACTTAAAAGTGGTATCACGTATTATTGCCAGTTTAAGTGATATCATCACGTATTATTGACACCTAAAGTGATATCACGTACTATTGACACTTAAAGCGATATCATGTATTATTGCCACCTAAAGTGATATCACGTACTATTGACACTTAAAGCGATATCATGTATTATTGCCACCTAAAGTGATATCACGTACTATTGACACTTGAAGCGATATCATGTATTATTGCCACCTAAAGTGATATCACGTACTATTGACACTTGAAGCGATATCACGTACTATTGACACCTAAAGTGATATCACGTATTATTGCCACCTAAGGTGATATCACGTACTATTGACACCTAAAGTGATATCACGTATTATTGTCGGTCCAAGTGACGTCATGTACTATTGCCACCTATGATATCATGTTTGACTGCAAAAATCATCAAAATGTGTTTCTTCATAAACTAATATAGCGGTGAATGCACAACTTGTCTCTATGAAAAATAATGATAATAATAAAAGTGATATCCTCCAGAGCTCATCTCTCCAACAAAGCCAAGTTTCTGAGTATAAACCACCCACCCATCCACCCGCCCACGAGGGCGTGGGGCTTGACGGCGCCGCGCTGCCTTGAAATTCACACCTATTTGCTAGATTCCTTTACTGGGGATCCGTCTGAAGGACACCCTGTCCTTTGGGTCTTATTGGATTTCCTTTCATTCATTTCTCCCATTCATTTATAAGGGAAGTTTATTTTATCTTCGCGTTTTGTTTTGTCTAACCATTCTTTTATTCGTCATTTTTAATTTCGTCATTCTGTCTTCTGAAGTTTTACCATTTGGAGAAACTGTATTCGCTGGATTTGTTAGCGTTCTTTATGTGCTAAATACAGTAAAATGACTCTTCAATCAAGCTGGGATACTTTGGGATTTTTTAAGTTTATATAATACATAATTATACATAACATACATATACACACACACACACACACACACACACACACACACACATATATATATATATATATATATATATATATGATATATATATACTTATATAATATATTATACTGTAGGCATACGGTATACACAGATGCATACATACATACATCAATATATATATATATATATATATATATATATATATATATATATATATATATGTGTGTGTGTGTGTGTGTGTGTGTGTGTGTGTATATATGTATATATATATATTATATATATATATCATATATATATATATATATATATGCGTGTGTGCATGTTTGATAGAAGTAATAAAAAACAATCAAGTGTCAAACAAAAATAAATTTCGGACTGACTTCGGGATCCAACCCAGGTCAATCAATTGAAAGGAATGAGTGCTGCCAACTTGAGCAAACAAGTGATTGAAGTAGCTGGAACCTAAGTACCACTGTACCTACGTAATGGAGCTTCTCATGACTGAGTTGTCTATTCTTTAGTTTCAAGGCAACCAGTGTTTCACTGAAAATCCCAGTTCATCTTCACCATTTACATAATATAGTACACCCGCCATTTGAGAACTAGAAAACAACCCATATTTCTCTTTGGTTTCGTAATTTACTACAGTTCTCGAGCAGCGAGTGCCCTTCATGCTGGTACCCCAAGTACACACTCGCTAATTGACTTACACGTGTGTGGTCGTTTGTACCTGTAGTAAACAGGCCCCTAGCAGGCGCCACGCCACTTAACGTCTCACAAGCCTTCTGATGTTAATGTCTTCTATCAAGTAGAGAAAAGGAAATCTTCCTCATTGGTCAGGGAACTGGAGGGACGGAGGAGGATCGTCCTCTTTTTTCATGAGTTTTTTTTGTTTTTACCCTAAAAAAATTTCAGAAAACAGCTACTCTCATTTGCGTAATAAATCAGTATCCAGTCGGATATTTCACGATCACATGAGTGTTTCCGAGAAGGGAGCCGATCATCCTCCCGTGTGGGGTTGGAATAGTGGGAAGGGACGAATTCATTATTTTTATTGGGTTTTTGATTTTTAAAACAAACTTAAAAACTTCATCCATCTGTCAAATATGCAATGCTGTCCTATTACACACTCTCATTATTCTATATCTAAATGATGAGGAGGAGAGCACCCACACACAGCTGTCCCAAACACAGATGAAAGAAGAAGGCTACGTAACCAGGTTTACTTAATTAAACTATAGCCAAGCCCATGGTGTCTGGCGAGAGTGTAGGCGAGTCATACAGTACGACCAGGTGAGCCACCTTAGTGATGAGGAAATGTCGTGATCGTCTGACTTTATTTCTCTTTAAAATTAAGTAAAAACTCCTCAAATACCCAGTAATGATGATGGTTATTATTAAAAATATGTAATAATAACTTACAGTTACTGGGCCGTGGGTTCGCGAATTCATGTGGTGGAAAAGGTGGGACTAAAGAAAAAAAAAATGTCATCACGACGACATCCTTTAAATGACAACTCTTTGAAAAAAAAAAAAAAAAAAAAAAACCCTTTTGATGAAAACGAACAAATATGACTTCATCTCCCTTTTACCACAAACGAGGATTCCAGTTTCTCCCAGCAAGAGGGCGCCCACCTTCGCCAACCTGTGTCGTTAATAGATTTGGGGTGAGAGCTTGGTGCTCAAATTGTGGATTTATTTGGTAAGACAAGTAGGGGACCTATAAACTTGCCTGTCGTCACTTAACATGTCGGCACTTACCATGTCTGAGGGTGATAAGAAACCGCCTCATTTGTTCCTTTCATTATCACCTTTCAGGGAAAGGTCTTTAAGCCCTCCCGAAATGTTGGTGGTCCATCGGTCCCTCGGGGTAACGAGAGGTTTGGCTTTATGGCGCTTTTGTTTCCTTCTACGTCAGTAGCGGATCAGTTTCGTCCTTTTACAAATTCTCCCTTTCATATTACACTTTATTTCAGCTCACGTTATTGTATTATTGATGATGATGCTTTATTTCAACTCATGACAATACACAAATTCTTTACATCAGTACATGGCTATACAATAATAATAATAATAATAATAATAATAATAATAATAATAATAATAATAATAATAATAATAGTCCATTTTTTCCCTTCTTTCTCTTCACAACTCTGGTGACCCATGGCATTGCGATATCAATGAGTGATACTTTCTGCTTGATTTTGTCAATCAACGTCACGTCTGGTCTATTTGCACGTATCAGCGTATCTGTTCTGATACCATAGTCCCAGAGGATCTTTGTACACATAATCATAGGAACACTAGGCACGATCCCAAGACCCCTGAAAAGGGATCTGGAAAAATTAGAGGCTGAAGTAGTTCCAGGACTCATGCAGAAGTGTGTGATCCTAGAAAAGTGATGGACTCCTAGGAGGCAGGATGGAGGACTGTGATAGACCACCCCCCCAAAAAAAAAAATTTAATAAATAAATAAAAATAATAATAATATTAATAATGTTTTACTTCAGTTTATGGCTATGTAATATTAATAATGCTTATTTAGTTCATGGTAATGTAATAATAACAATAGTACAGAATTTTCTTTAAAGTCAATCAGAAAATAAACGTACAGCATTAATAACAGAAGCCAATACAGAGGAAACGAAAAGAAATGGAGGCATTGGGGTTTCTTTTACTGGGAAATGAACTTTTCCAAAAACTAAAAGAAACTAGATTCTGTATTCTACTGATAATAACACACTATGACTCTCATGACGGATTTTCATATAAAACCTTGGTCCATAAATAAAATAAAAAGTACCTTACTAAATTACTGAACATAGATACTATATTAAAAAAAATTGGCTTTCAAATCTCCATCCTTGACAGTCATTGGAAAAATCTGATGGCATGACAAAGTTACCCTCGTAATAAAAAATACTTCGTCAACTCCTTCATAACATCGCATAATATCCAATAGTGAAAAGCCACTTATCCAGTACTTCTCATTCTCGAAAACAGTTCATCTCTAGTCATCCGAAATTCTTCATCTACCATCAACCAATGTCAATAGCCTAGATGTTGTGACGCCAGTTTTTATAGACATAATCAATAAATCAATAAATTACCATCACCCAAAACTCTCCTACTACCCAGAGATTATATATATGTATATATATATATATATATATATATATATATATATATATATATATATATATATATATATATATATATATATACATATATATATATATATAATATATATATATATATATATATATATAACTTCTTCCAAATATAATCTACTATCAAGGATGAACTCGTATGCAGGAAAATTCTACAATTTCAGCCGGTCTATATGCCTACATAAAAGGCTCGCCATGATCATCAGCGACTCTTTTAGTAAAACGATCCACATGACGTCACCTGTGATCTGCCCCATGACTAGAATTCCCGCCTTTTGTGGCCTACGTGTTCCACTCTCTCTTTGGACGTCCATGATTTTCCCATCTACGCCTGACCTAAGTGCGCTTTCATTTCCTTTCCTACTAATTGTCGTGTGACTGTTACTGCCTCAGTGAGAGGGCGCAGGGAGGGAAAAGGGGAGGGGAGCGAAGGGCAAACCCAATGGATTCTTAGCATTTAGTGTGAAGCAAAC
Source organism: Macrobrachium nipponense (assembly GCF_015104395.2). Taxonomy (NCBI): domain Eukaryota; kingdom Metazoa; phylum Arthropoda; class Malacostraca; order Decapoda; family Palaemonidae; genus Macrobrachium; species Macrobrachium nipponense. The sequence goes on from NC_087216.1 coordinate 39,617,603, forward strand.
AAGAGAAGGCGGGGCGCTATGGCATGTCGTTGTTAGCACTCCGTCGCCGATCGTTCCAAGCTTTGAGGTGAGAATTACTACTCAGGACAATATGAAATGTTTTCTCTGTCTCTGTCTCTGTCTGTCTCTCTCTCTCTCTATTCAACACAGATACACAAGCATTTTGCTAATCATGTGTTTTATTCCCCACTGAAGCGTGGTGCCTGGAAATTAATGACACACGGTTCTCAAAAGGTTGATAGCTCCAAGCACTTTTTACTTACTGTAAGTACTCATATATTATATATATATATATATATATATATATATATATATATATATATATATATATATAGATATATATATATATTATATATGTGTGTGTGAGTATACATATCATTTATGTATATATATATATATATATATATGTGTGTGTGAGTATACATATCATTTATGTACAATTATACACTATAAGGATATATATATATATATATATATATATATATATATATATATATATATATATATATATATATATATATATATATAATGTGCGTAATTACAGTGGATGAAAATGTTATCAACTCTTTCACTCTCTCTCTCTTTCCCTGTATATATATATATATATATATATATCCAGTGAATAAAATATGCTAAATATATAGAGAGAGAGAGAGAGAGAAAACGAGAGAGAGAGAGAGAGAAGAGGAGAGAGAGAGAGAGAGAGAAATAATAAAAACGACACACATACACACTCAACATAAAACATTACATACATTTCAGGTAAAAGTAAGTAATCGCTACATATATATATATATATATATATATATATATATATATATATATATATATATATACTCATAAAATTATAGATATATCACAATCTTTATGCAAAGTTAAACCTACCACTGTAAAAGCAGCACTTGGAACTGCGTTGCAATATATTCGCTGCAACCTTCACTTCGTCACTTCTCTCTCTCTCTCTCTCTCTCCCGAGAGACAGTGATTTAGCATTTTCAGACTTTTTTTATTATTATTTTTTTTACTTAAGGTGAACCTTTCACTCGCCCTGAAAGAAGAGCTGCAAGGCATTAAAGAAAAATTTCCCTGAACACATTACGCAACTCTCAGAGAAACGCTCACTGGCGTCAAATCGGAGGATTTTACTACGTTGTAAAGAAGGAAAAATAAAACATGTCGCATCATCTTACACACTTCATAGAAAGGAATTGCGCTCTTGGTTTTATTTATTTTTTTATTTTTGACTCAAAATACAACCTAAAGCTACTGCGCAGTAGTTTAGTAAAACAGGTCGAAAACATTAATTCTAGTGGTGTCTCTATATAATTTACATGCACTGACATTTATAAACAAACATTTAATGTTACGTTTGGTTCGTTAGGTTAGGATAGCTTAGAAGGGTCGATAATTGGTTTGTACCCCAGAAATGAAGAGGCTCTGTCACGTTACCTGATTACACAGAAATTTCCAAATGGTAAGATGGAATACAGAGAGAGAGAGAGAGAGAGAGAGAGAGAGAGAGAGAGAGAGAGAGACTGCGACGTGGTAAAGTTAAAGGGATAATATATCATCAGTTACCACTGCCAGTAATAGTGATTGTGATGTCTATGGAAGCAAAATTACTATCAACAAACATTTAAGAGGAAATCTAGTAGCTTGCTTGTGCAGGATTGGTTTTGACTTGGTTATGGCTGCTTGTAAATATCCAGTGAAGTTCCTGTCCTGAGGCGCTACCCTTTGCGTGATACTGTGTCTGTTCGAGTTGTCGTTGCAAGTTATCGCCTCTGTGAGAGGTTTCCATGTCGAGTTCTTTTCCCTGTAAGAGTTATCGGGTTATGTTATCGCCTTTAAAAGTAACCATCTCAGGTTTTACTCTGTAAGAGTTACCCGGTCAAGTTCATGTCTGTGAAAGAGTTGCCCTGTTGAGTTCATGTCTTTGTAAGAGTTAACCTGTCAAGTTCATTTCTTTGTAAGAGTTACCCTGTCAAGATTACGTCTTTGTAAGAGTTACCCTGTCAAGTTCATGCCTCTGTAAGAGTTACCCTGTCAAGTTAATTTCTTTGTAAGAGTTACACTGTCAAGTTAATTTCTTTGTAAGAGTTACCCTGTCAAGATGACGTCTTTGTATGAGTTACCCTGTCAAGTTCATGTCTCTGTAAGAGTTACCCTGTCAAGTTCATGTCTCTTTAAGAGTTACCCTGTCAAGTTCTTGTCTCTGTAAGAGTTACCATTGAAGTTCGTCTCTGTATGCTTTATGAAGATAAATTAATGTCTGTAAGAGTTACCTTATCACTTTGTTGTTGTTTTAGATTTTCCTGGCCTTATGCCAGCACGGGCTCTTGTTCCTAGGGCAGCCCGTAAATCACGTTCCTTTCTCAGTAGGAGTGACTGTTAAGTTCTCGTCTCTGTAAGAGCTATCGTGTCAAGTCATCGTCTCTGCATGTTACCTGGCCACGTTCTTTTATCTGTAAAATAACTGTAAAACTTACCTTACCAATGCCATGCTTACGTTTTTAATGATATTTTTTCCCTAAAATGACCACTATTATTGTTGTTACACTTACTCTATCATATTACTGACCCTGCAGGAACGACCTTGTCGTATTACTTCATGTGTAACTAGGTTTCGTAATCTTGTTACTGGAAGAATTACCCTGTTAGTCAGGGTGTTAACGAGCAAGTTATAGTTGTAAATATTTAACTTTTGGTAATTTTAAATTTGAATGATGATTGCGTCATATATAATATCTAATTATATTTACTTTCGCTAAATCATCTTACACATCCATTGTTCTTTTATATAGAGTGAAACAGCCAAAAAACATTATTTCTTGTTGCTTTTATATAGGGTGAAATAGACCAAAACATTAATTTCTTGTTTCCTATAATAACTTTTAGTTTTCTCCGAAAGCTCTAGAGAGAGAGAGCAAGAGAGACTACTTTCACTATACATTCTATTATCTTGTGCATCTTATCTATTCTCCAGTGAGTTTACATAATATAGAGACTTACAGTTTCCCCTTTGTGAAACACACACATACACAAATTATGTTCACACAGCATTGTAGTGAAAAATTATAAGGTGAGGAACTAGAGGAGACAATAATACCATGGGTATCATCCTTGTAGTTAAATAATGGCTCCAAGAAATGGTAAATTTAATGAAATTCTTATATTTATAAAAATACTATGAACATAAAGTGGTAAGAATATATCCCACTGCTAAGGGTCTTTATAATTTTCTGTCTGTGTAGTGTATCTGTATATCGGTTTTGATATTCCATATTGACAATACCTTTATACCCAAGATGAATCGTACCAAGAAGTCTTGAATAATAAATAGTGGCGGTTTATTGTACAGTTTATGCATACAATTACACGTACTGAGCTCTATAAACTTCCTTTTCTCCCAACTCTCCAAGAACGAGGCGATTGGTTGTTTAGGTAGGTTTTGCTAAAGCTTATGGCTGTATTTTCTATACCATCTTGGTTTCTTCGCTTGCACGCCTAGTTAAAATTACATCATGTCACACAATTTTCGATGTATCAAACGCCTGCTTTCCGAAAGCAGTGATGAATGTGAACAATCATTTTGGGGGACAGCTACAAATTTCATCATTGTAGTCCATATCTTCATTTGAGCGCAACGGCTACTACTTATCAAGTCTGGCAATCATGACTTTCTAGTGAGTTGTGGAGAGTGAGAGTTTGACTGGTTATATTCAGTTTTAGCTTATAATTTTTATTTGGTTTATAAATTTAGTTTTATGTATAATTATTTGATATATATATATATATATATATATATATATATATATATATATATATATATATATATATATATATATATATATATATATATATATATATATATATATATATATATATATATCGCGCGCGTGTGTGTGTGTGTTTGTTTGGTGTGAAATTATGATGTAAAAAGAATCCACAGCATGTATTTAGAACACTGGTTTGCTGTAAAATTGAGTCTAAAACAAGGATGTTATCTCTTCATCGCTGTTTACTTATGTCTTCATGGAGTGGGTGAGACGAGAGGAGTCAGAGAGGACACACGCAATCACCAAATAGTGGGATTTTAAAAAATCCCACGTATACAGAGTAAGAGGAATTAAAATAAAAATCCCACGTATACAGAGAGTAATAGGAATTGAAACAAAAATCCCATGTATACAGAGAGTAAAGTGGAGGAAGATGAAACGCAATCATCAGAGGCAGCAAGATTCTAAGGACAAATCGAAGGTGAAGCAATAAATGTCACAATGCCTATTGCAAGAATGCAAGCTGTTGATTTCTACAATTATTACGAGTAAATTGACGAATGTTGGCAGAGGGGGAGAAGCAGCTAATCAAAGAATAGGTGACACTATGACGGCCATCAGCAGGTTGTGTGCAAAGGGAGTTGGAAAGGGAGTTTGATGTGCAAAGGCGCTGTTGCGCTACATCTCCTTTATGGAAGTGATATGTGGATGATGGAGGCGAATGAATGACAAGTTGACATAAAAATGAGTGAAGTAATTAAAAGAAAGGCTTTGGGTGTTCCGAGATGTTTAGGTTATGTAGAAAGAATGGAAGGGCTGTAGGTTATTGGAAAGTTTGTATAATTTCCACGTGTCGGAAGCCAAGGGAGGGGAAGGTGTAGAAAGTGCCGGATACAGGAGTGAAGTGGCCTTCATATCTGTTAAGATAGATGTTGATGTTGTGGAAGTTTTCTGCTCAGGGGGTTCATTTTCATCCGCTCGTTTCACTCCTTGTAGGCATGACACCTTTATTTCGCAATGTCGAGATCTTTGAGTATCATAAGAAACATTTCAACTTCCACCGATAGTAAAAATGACCAATACCAATAATAATAATAATCAAAACATGCCAGAGTTAAGTTTAAACATGCTATGAAAAGGGGAAGACCTACCTGAAGGTCATCCATCAACGAACACACTACTATTCATTTCCACCGAAATAGCTTCTGCCCTCAAACAGTGTGAGTGAGGAGACTGGACAAACGCCCAATAATCTCTTAAAAATAAACTCGTAAATCAGCGGCGACCAGACACACACCCGTCTTGATCAAGAGCAACGCCTCCAAACCGGACAATAACGACAATGACAAGAGACAAGACGACGGACAAACATATCATAAGAGCGGCTCCTATACAATCCTATGCATATATACATAACTTCACAAAATAATGTTGGGTAAACAGCGTGTGTGGAGGGGGGGGGGCGCCCGGTTAGGGGGCATTCATTCATACCTCTTCCGATTCACAACGAATGCTAACACCGCTGAATGGGGGGCCAATCCTTATAATCACAATGACATACCTGCTGCACATTTACAAATAAATTTACAGGTGGACTTAGTCGAAGTGTAAATAGCCCTTGGACAAACACACGACCATTTTTGTTACACACACACACACAGAAACACACACGCACGCACACGCATTTCTTGTGTAAGGATTCGACACACATTTAGGATTTCCTAAACGCGTCGATAAACATATGGTCAGTCCGTCGGGGTCTGCAATATTTGCTGACTTGTGCTGAAATACATTCAAGCTCCTTCGCTGCTTTTTTATTTGCAAAAACGATGAATATGCAGTTGCATTGTGTCCAGATTAGGGATGAGGTGATATTATTTACGTTCTCTCTCTCTCTCTCTCTCTCTCTCTCTCTCTCTCTCTCTCTCTCTCTCTCTCTCTCGTG
>NC_087216.1:39633326-39635826 GCF_015104395.2 Macrobrachium nipponense
TATATATATATATATATATATATGTGTGTGTGTGTGTGTGTGTGTGTGTGTGTGTGTATGTATACATGTCTACGTGCGTGTAAACTAACCCACAAGGAAATACCACTCAAAATAGCAAACCCTTTGTGTTTGACTTCTATCATTTTCCGGCTACCATCCCACATAATAGTGACAATAATAATAAAAAAAAACTTTCCCACCAAAGGCCGTTCAGCTTCTCGTTCAAATAATCAACAAAAAACTCTACTTCAAGAAGGTATCCGAAAAGTTGGAATTTCCATATGAATCTTTGGCTCCTTTTTGAAAAACTTCCCAAAAGTTCGATGGAGCCGCCAACGTTTCCGTCATGTCCATTTTAAGAGTCGTCAGAAGTATGAAAGTCTTAAAATGTGCCTCTGAATTTTAAGTACGTTTATTCTGGTTGACCTCATATTGCTGCAAATCTTTACCAAAAGGGTCACTCGGACCGGTTGCGTGTGCGATTTGAGAAAATTGGTTATTGAAAGGATTTGGTAAACGGTGTGACAATCCTTCTCTTTGTTTTGTAAGTAAACTTACTACGGTTATCTTTATTAATCACATGATTGATATTCATGAACCAGGTGATACCCGACCCAAAGGGCGCTGCCCTCTGGGGCTTCTAGAATTGCGTTGTAGCTTATAGTTCAAATCACAAATTAGAAAATAAAAAACACCTCCCAATGTATGTTGGCAAAGACTAAAGAATTGCATATCTCTATAATAAAGCCCGACGGTATAAGGTTTAAGGACGTCGCTATCGTTACTGGGAAAATGGATTTTTATTTCACTTGCTCGTCGTTTTCCGATTGCCATTCAAATTTGTAATATATACTATATATTTTTATCAGATCAACAAAGCTGCCCATTTTTCATCCACTACAGTCAGAGGATGGCTTCGTCTACCCTGAATGTTGTCATAGCAACACAAATGCTTGATAACTGCAACTGAAATTTCACGAGAAAAGAAAGTTTGGTATCAAATCTCCTTCATCTCGCCATGACCAAATAATGCCAATCATGGAATGTTATAAAAGTTGGCAGTTTTCAGATAAGTAGGTTTCAGGGTTCTTTTTTTTACCCAAATACATGAATTTTTCCGGTTTCCGAAATTCATCAACGATTTTTTCTTTAAGCCAAAATTCTAACATTGGAAAAATGTTGAACAGAATTTATTATTTACTGGAGAAAAAAACCTTACTGCAGTGTCGAAGCTTCCGTCAAAAATAACCTTTGACAAAACTGCGAATACAATCACAGGACGTGAGATATTAAATTCCAAAACACATAAATATTCTGGTTGATATTTTTCCTACGCAATTTTCCAATATCCAAAAGGAAGCTAATCATATTAGTGAATGTTATTCTTTTTCTGAAAAATGTAAACGTACTTTTTTGTTTTTGTGTTCTTACGGAAGTGGTTCTTAACCTTGGGTACCTCTAGCTATCCCCCGAGGGGTACGAAACCGTAAACCTAAGGGTATGAGACATATACTGGTACTGTATTATTTATTGTATATTTTCATATGTGTGTGTTTTATTTATATTGATTAGGGGTAGGAGAAAATTTTCTGAGATATCAAGGGGCTACAGGCACTGACAAAGGTTAAGAATACCACCACCGTAGGTCCTCCGTGGCGTAAAATGGCTACTGCCTTGCAGTCTTACTTTTTTAGTCAAAGGCGATGCCCACCGCCAATAACTGTGGTTGATGACAGCAGGGGCATGCGGTCGTAAAAACCCCTTTGCCAAATAATAAACCATGCCTGATGTTGTCAGAAAAGGCACATCAGGCAACCAACCCCTTAGTGTAGGAATAACGGTGGGAAAGAAGACCTTAAGCTACCACGAAATTTAGCAGTTGGTTACTCCGCAGTTTTTTTTTTTTTTTTTTTTTTTTTTTTTTTTTTTTCTCCAGTCCTCCCAATGTCTGTGTCACAAACACACTCAAAATTAGCTCAATTCTGTCCCGCCATGCAAGCTAAGAGAAGGACGTCACCAGGTCGACACAAAATCTGCGGCAGGTTCTAACCACTCTCATTGACGCTGTAATTCACTTTGTATTTTCTCGTCACTCGTCTATTTCATTTATCTGGTAGCCCACTGGCTCTGTTCTGTCTTGCTCAGTTCACTTGTATTACTATAGGCTGACTACTATAACCTGCCGAAACTGAAACCAAGTCTCGAAAATATAGAAAATGGTTCTGCTCAGCCATCTCTCTTCAATTCTAACTCCTTTTGTTTGTCAGGCTTTTAACTGTAACGTCCCTACTCCTCATTTTAGGTTTTAGCTGTAAGTTTTAAGCTGAAGCTGAATTGAAAACTGGTTGTTTTCCGCGATTCAACAGGATCTAGTCCATACCTGTATGCCAAAATCGAAATCAAAGCTGTTCCCCTTCTACCCGACTGGTTCTATTCTATCTGATGACCTATGCACCATCACTTTCCCAGTTTCCTGCATTTGTATTATCTCCAATGATTT